>NC_142623.1:26292635-26595665 GCF_059453375.1 Lepisosteus platostomus
TCGTGTTCCTCTGCTTAGATTAAAAGGGGTGGATATCAAACCATTGGTTAGAATGTCAGCGGATTGGTTAGCATAAATGGCTTTAATCCTTTTCCTATCCCCATTCTGGATAGAACCTCAAACAGATACTGATGTTCGATCCGATCAAACGCTTTCTCTGTGTCTAATGATAATATTGCATTGTCAGGCTCCCCTTTCTTTTCATATACAAAGTTGAGTACCCTTCTAATATTGTGGAATGCTTGCCTATCTCTAACAAATCCAATTTGGATCACTATGAACTAATTGAGGCAAAAGAGTCTCTAGTCTTTTTGCCAAAACTTTGCACAAAATCTTTGGCATTATTGATCAGTGAAATGGATCTGTATGACCCTCGTTCTAATGGTGAATGCGTTTTAGTAACAACATAATTAATGTACAATTTAAAGGAGGTAAAGTTCCATTTTATGTGACTCCTGATAAATGTCCATAAGAGGCTGAATTAGCTTACTTTTAAATATTTTATAGATTTCAATAGGGATGCTACTGGGCCCTGGTGTCTTTCCTCCATGTTGAGAATGGCTTCAGACACCTTATCAACCTTTAAGTTATCCTCTAAAACTGCGACTAAATCCTCCTCTAGATGAGGAAACTCCAGAGTATCTAAAAAGTCTGACTGCTGGGGCTGGTAGGCCTCTGAATATTCTGAACTATATAGCATCTCGTAATAACATCTAAATGCATTATTTATCTCTGTTGGATCAACCGTAAGATTTTCGTCTTCAGACTGAATTGCATTTATTGCTCTCTTGATTGTTTCTGTTTGATGCGCCACGCCAGTAATTTGCCAGCTCTTTCTCCCTGTTTGTAATAACTTTGTTTCAGTCACAGTAAACTTTCTGTTGCCTGATTTGTTGATAATTCATTATAGAGGGCTTTTACTTTATTCAATTCAGAAATTAATTCAAAGGAGCTAGTTGAAAATATTTTGCCTTCTGGTTCTTTTGTTCTCTAATCTTTTCATTTTGAGTTGGGAGGCTTTAAATTCAGAGCTTGTATAGCTAATCATTTGACCTCTAAGAAATGTTTAAAATCTTCCCCATCTCACACAAGCTGAAGTTTGAGTTGTATTTACCTCCAAAAAGAAATATATTTGTGCTGAAATTTTAAAAAGTCTGGATCTCTCAACCAAGTTGTCTGAAAACGCCACCTAGGAGGTCCTCTGAGAGAGTTTGAACATAGATAATTAAACACATGCATGGTCTGAAATGATTATGCTGTCATACCAACATTTTGTAATTTTAGGCAAAAATTCTACAAATTTCAAGAAAGTCTATACTCAAAGTTTGAAAAGTGTCTGAATAAGAGAAAGCCTTAACTTTAGGGTTTCTAAATCTCCAAATGTCAAATAGGTTAAAATTTTGTATAATGCTGTAGCTCTTTCCTTGTTTGCTGATTAGAAAGTCTCAATTCCAGTCGACCTATCTGTTTCAGGGCAGAGAGTACAGTTAAAATCTCCCCCTAAGATAAAATGACCTTGCAGTTAGGTCAGTATCATGAATACATTTCTGTAAATATTTGTTCCATAAGCGTTTAGTTAATTAAATTTAACAGAAAGCAGTTCACACTGGATAATGACATACCTCCCTGAACGGTCACATATTGTATCTTTTATTTGTAGAGGGATCGATTTGTGTATAAGAATAATGACTCCTCTTGTCTAAGCGTTACACCAGGCAAAAAACAACTGTCCCGGCCATCTCTTATATACTCTATATCCTCAGACATTAAATGGGTTTCCTGGAGAAAACTATTTTAGATTTTAATTCTTATTCTGTTCATTACTTGCTTTAACTTAAGTTTAAGCCTTTAAAATTATGTGATGTAAACTGTATTTCAAAAGGCACCACCATTGCAGCACCATTAATTTATTTATTAGAATTGTGCCATCTGTGTTATGCTCACTGCCTATAATAGTAATCCTACTTTTTAAGATGTATTCACATTCAGAACAAAGAACAAGATAAACCTTGCAAAAACCCTTAAAGAAACACAACCAAAAAGAAAAAACATTGGAACATCAGGAAAAAAAAACACTTCAACAATCGAGCTACCCGTCGCTTCCCCCCTACCTTCCATCCTTTTCCAGCAAGACCAGGCTATGGAGCCTGTTTGGTCCTTGTTCTTAAGGAACAGTTTTAACAGTCTGGGCTGGACCCCTATAAATTACATTTACTAAAAATGAAACAGATCAATAATTTGGTGCAATATCTTAATGAAAACCAGTTCAACACCAGTCATCTTGAACATTACATAAAAATAAAAAGAATTTTAAAATATACAGCATTATAAACTTAACAAGAAATCAAATACTGTAGTCAGTCCGACTGAACTGAGATTAACAACAAACCTTTCTTTCAATAGCTAAGCACTGTACAATGCAACACATTGAAAGGCTAGAAAAGAAACTACAAAGCCAAAGTCATCCGTCACTTCCTGATTTTCATTTTTAAACTTCTAACGAATTTCTGTGCGTCTGACGGGCTATAAAAGGTGCTGTGTTTTTTCTTGTATCTCACACAAAATATTGCAGGGTAGATAATTCCATATCTGAGACCAGGGATATCAAGACCCCAAAGTTCCTTCTTCACCGCGTCAAACCTAATCCGTTTTTGGTGAAGCTCTGCTGAAATGTCCGGGAAGAACATTATTTGTTGATTTTCAACCATTATTGTTCCTTTGTCTCTTGCTGTTTTCATGACCCGAACCTTGTCGCCGTAGTAAAAAATTATTATAACAGCCCTTGGGAAGGACCTTGACAGGTCCAGGGGGGCATAAAAGACAGTCATCCAGCATCTCAGGAAGCCACTTTTGTAGAAAAGCACACATCTTTAGCCTCTTTCTTTTTTCAGGTAGGCATACAAGTTGCAGGTTCGATTGGCAAAAAAAATTTTGAAAGCATTTTTATAACCTGTTTATGTGATTATTGACATTATTATACAGAATTAGTCAATTGAATTACATTTATTTTTATAAAGCACCTTTCACAACAAGGTTGTCCCAAGGTGCTTAACACTGCAAGTGACCATACATTTTATGAATACAGAACAGAAAAGACCAGAAGACAACAGAGGAGATTAGTCCTCACGTAAACAAAATTATAAAGAAATTGTTTCCATGGTAAATTTCTTAACCTATGGTTTAATTTTACCTTGACATGTTTTTTAACAAAGCATATTTACATTTCAGATTTCATTTTTTGAGTATAATTAAAACTATTCATAGAAATATTCATGGGGGCATATATATGTGTGTGTTTCAGATCTTTCTTTTTCTTTTTCAGGGAACTGCTTTTAAACAACAACCTGTTGCGGGTTCTACCTTTTGAGCTGGGAAAACTATTTCAGTTACAGACACTGGGGTTGAAAGGTATGGTGCAACTGACAAGCCTTCTCAGCTCACTAAAGTGACAATCTTCAATTTATTGCTAGCCTGAATGACAGTCACCCAACCTGTTTTAGCAATGCTATTTAAGTGTCAATTAGTTACTGGCATTATCAATGTTTTTTTATGGTATTAATAGCTTTCTTTGATTTACACTCTTTCCTTTGTCACCACACAACTGAATGTGCTAAAACTTGTTTCATGCTTCCATTTGTCTTCTGCTTAAAATAGCAGTGTGAACTGTCTGATGTACTTTTATTTTTCCTCAGGAAACCCACTTGCACAAGAAATCTTGAATCTCTACCAGGAACCAGACGGGACACGAAGGCTACTGAATTACTTGCTTGATAACTTGGCTGGCACTGCCAAAAGAAGTAAGTTGGAGTCGTTTGGAGCCAATTGTGTGTGCTCTTCTGAAATAAACCCCACTTTTAACTGCAAAACCTCTTCTCTTCAGTTCCAACAGAGCAGCCCCCTTCAAGGTCATGGATTGTGCTGCAGGAACCAGACCGGACACGACCGTCAGGTGGGAGAGGCACCACTCTGATAGGGCTGACTGTGGGTGGGCTGTATTCCAGCATTCAGTTCTGTTCTTTATGTCCACTCCTGTTCCTTGCTAAACATATTTTCCTAGCCAAGCTGCATCAGCAGGTGGTGTCAATGGTCTATAAGGAGATTACTGCTGTCCAGTAAGTAGAATTAAACATAGCTTTTTTTCCCTACATAAACAAGTGAGAAACTAGATCTAGTAAAATAAATCTTAAATTAGCTTTTTTTCCAGTATTTTTCATGCCCCACACACAACCTGATCATTTTTATTTTACAGCCAAATAGTGTTTTTTCTTTAAATGCAAGCCTTTTCAATTTTTTTTTTACTTTACTGCCTTTCATACATAAAGCATTAGCAGGTAGATGGTACGCAGTGTTGAGATACGAATATTTATATTTCTCTTCCTAAACCAGAAATTGAAAAGTATGTTCTTTTAAAGTTGTGAAACAGACTAACGGTATTTGGATCAAACAGGACATAGATTGAGAGTAAATGCAGATTTTAATCTGGAAATATTTGCAGTACATCCTTGTTTGCTTGTGCTCTGTAATATTCCTTATTGGGATGTGTTTACCATCCATGAGTAGAGTGGGAGTGGTTTGTACTAGAAGAATCAAATTAAAAATTGGGAAATTTAAAATGTTAGAATGAGGATCTTTTAATTCATTCTATATTATTGGTTAGCTTCTGACACCATGAATGACTGATTGTTCCAGATTTGAATGTGTAAATTTTACTTGGATTTTGTTTTTTCCTCCTTGCAGCTCTGTTTTCTGTTATGTGCTACAATGTACTCTGTGATAAGTATGCTACTCGACAGTTATATGGCTACTGTCCATCATGGGCTTTAAACTGGGAGTACAGGAAGAAATCAATCATGCAGGAGATCCTAAGTTGCAATGCAGACATCATTAGTCTTCAGGTAAAAAAACAACCTAACATTTTCTAGATAGCTTTATACAGTGGTCATACTGGTATATTGTGAAGTTAGATTTAATGACGCTATGGGATTTGGTGACTAACTGAAACCTTATATTGTTGAGATGGTCCTTCCTGAATCTGTCAAACAATGAGTAGTTCATCCAGTGTTACCAATTATTTATACAACATGTGCAGTTACTTAATGGAGTATGCATACAGAGAAAACAGAAAATATTCTTGAACTTTATATAGTCCTGCATGCATAAGAATCAGGTTATATTACTTTTTTGAGCAACCTTAAGTCTTTTGCAAGGCAGTGTAAGTACCAGTAAGTCTAGTATTTCTAAAACTTGCCTGAGCACAGGTATAAGCAGCTTATGTTCAAATTACACAGTGAAGTAGATAGTATTTGCTTTACCTTTGTAACCTTTGGTCCCCTCTATGTAGGAGGTAGAAACAGAGCAGTACTACAACTTCTTTCTGGTGGAGCTGAAAGAACAGGGCTATGATGGCTTCTTCAGTCCCAAATCCCGAGCCAGGACAATGTCTGAGTCAGACAGGAAGCATGTGGATGGATGTGCAATATTCTTCAAAACAGAAAAGTAGGTGGTGCTTCAATCGCAATCCTAACAAACATATGCAAAATGAAACTCTGCTTTAACTGAGTGTTTTTTGTCATAGCCTGCAGTCTTCTCTGAAATCTCACTGTTCATAGACCTGAACTGTACAATGAGACTAATTGTGCAGATTGTATGAAGTGCAATGTAAATTTTCACTTTTATATTTTTGAAGGAGAGCTTCTTAGCTGTATAGTCCTTAAAAAAGTAAGTCACACTCAACAATGAGCCTTAAAATCTCTGAAATATACAGTAATCAGCACTGTCAGTATAAAAATATGCCATTTTACAATTACTTTCCCTTGAATAGCTTGAATAGTTCCATGCTTTCTGTAACTTAGGGGACATAAGCGGCTTGCTTCAGAAATTCTAGAACACAGTATATTTGTCCTGCAGTCCTATTAGAGGTTTTCAGCCTGTAACCTTCATCTTTAAACTTATCAGTCCGAATATTAGCCTTATGTTCTTGCAAAGCTTTACAATTAACTGATGGTACATTCTGTATACTGATCAACATTTTAATGGCATGGTTCAATCAACACCCAATCTACTGTCAAAGTCAAAAGCTAGTTGTAGCTAGTAGGAAGTACATCTGAGATACCTTCTGTGCACCAGGTTACAATTATCAGAACAACCGGTAACTCACACACACTGATTCAGTACACAAGATACATTTATTTATTGTGCACCAAACATATATATCAGGCTGCCTGGATACAGGTGGCAAATCTTATTGTGAGGGTTACCAAAATTGCAAGGTATATAATAACGAAGAGATTCAAACACAAAGAGATACACAACAGAGAATATACTTTGGTATACTGTTCGGCTATACCAGATCGTTAATCAGTCTCATTAACCACTGCTGGTTTTACTTATCCACTGTATATGGATTTGGATTTCCCGGCACAGACACCAAAACCAGCTGGCAGGCTCTGTTGCAAGCTCTGTCGCAGCGGTTGAGCAATAGGCGTTATCCCGTAATCCTCTTGCTACCAGCCAACTAGTCCGGGTGCAGCTCGGAGTAGGACAGAGGGAGGAATCTACGGTGTGCAGTCCAGTCGGTTCTCCCAGGGGTCTACTAGCAGTCCGGCTGACTAGTAGAAAGTCTCTGTGCACAGAGGGTCACCGCGGGTCTGCTCAAGTCACTCTTTAGTTTAAAAGCTTACTCTGTGCCTTACAGGTTTAGCTTGGTCCAAAAACACACAGTTGAATTTAACCAGCTAGCCATGGCCAACTCGGAAGGATCGGAAGCCATGCTGAACAGAGTGATGACCAAGGACAACATCGGGGTAGCTGTGCTGTTGGAGCTGCGCAAAGAGATGATTGAAATGTCCTGTAAGTTGTTCACCCTTGGAACCGTTGTATCATCTTCATTCTTTTGTTATGTATTTTTTATTCTCTCCTGTGTTGATCTGTAATTTGAACTGCTCATTCACCATGCTGTTTAACCAGTAATCATATTTACCAGAAATGAACATACACAGACTAGTCTTGTTTTTTCATAGGGTAAAATGTCTATGTGTTGGGTGTTCTAGACAAGTCTGTTCATCAGTCATGCATATAAATCCAGTGTGCTAGACTTGATTTCATATCACATTATAAGGAGACAGATATATATATATTTTTTTAATGGATTTAATGTAGGTGCATGATGGAAAGGGGGAACTTGAATTCTGCGGGCAATATTTAGTCCCTCCTGGGATAATAGAGTGTCTTCTCTCCAATTCAGCTGGGAAGCCCCTTCATGGCATGGAGAAGCAGCTCATCCTAGTTGCCAATGCGCACATGCACTGGGACCCTGAATACTCTGACGTCAAGCTGGTACAGACCATGATGTTCCTGTCTGAGGTCAAGAACATCATTGACAAGGCCACCCGAAGTCTCAAGTTATCCTCTGTGTCGGGGGAAACCAACGCCATCCCCCTTGTCCTGTGTGCTGATCTGAACTCCTTGCCAGATTCAGGTGAGTGCTTGTAGTTGTGGTGGCCTAATGCAAAGTATATTTTAGTGCATTTTAAAAATGACAAGTTTTTAGAAGGATTTAAATTGTGCCAAGAATTTAATTTGTAAATGTAATTGATGTGCATGTGAATTTCAGTTTGTGAAGCTTGACAAAGGGTTGTTCAAGATCGAAATGGGTTAACCTGTTGCATTAATTACCCCCCTTAAACTGAACAAGGTAGATGTTTCAAAAGCACTCACCTTAAGCTTTTTGATTAAGTTTTCTAAGCCTTTGGCTCTGGTCTATTTTTAACATGAAAGGCCTTTGTTTCCATAGCCTGCTTTTGATTTAAAGCAGCCAGGTTAGTGGTTGTGGGTCTGTTATAACTTAATGTTTACAGTATTAGGTTATGGATTTGTCATGCCTAAAAATAAGGTCTATTCTTACATTGTTGCAAAACGGAGACTTCTATTTTTTGGTCAGTATAGTATAGTACAGTTTGGTCAGTAAGTATAGAATTACTGCATTTTTAGTTAGAATGTGACAGTGAGATGTATTGAGAGTTTGCTGTATGCAAATTTTAAAACCTTTTTTGTTCCCTAGCTCTTTGAAAACAAATATGTTTTTAATATTTAACTCCAGGCTTACACAAATTATTCAAACCACTGCTAGTGGTTACAAAATTAATTAAATTTAAATTGCGGTAATTAAAAGACCTGCTGTTACCTTTAGTTTATTCATACATGTTATTGTGATTATGATATTGTCAATTAGATTGAAACAAATTCATGATTTGTCCATATAGAGAGAGATGTTTATTTTGCATGGTGTGTATGGCTGTTGCCAAAATGTATGGTAAACTTGATGAGCAATTTCATATAAGGTACTTAAATACAGACTGTTCCTTTAACAACCAGCATACAGTAAAGTTTCTAAAGTCCTTTTGATACTTGGGACTTGTTGCATAGTAGTCCTATGTAGATAGTGGGAAACATGAATGTATTTAAGCTATCATATAATTTGTAATTCATTATGTTGTGGAAATGTAAAATATGCAGACATGTGATTTAATTGAGATTAGGTAGCACAGTTTGTTTTAAAGCTTTATTGAAAAAGCATTAAATTTCATGCTGCAGTTACAATGTGTTATCTATTAAAAGGTTAACACCTTTATAGGAGTTAAAATCTAGAACTTGATATTTTGGGAGGACTGAGTGTATACAGAAGCTGATCAGTTCCTTAAAGCTCAGCATCCTGTTGTGCACTGTGTGGAGTTGGTTACACAGCCATGACCTCTGTCCTATTCAGCTCCCTCTTTATTATCCACATATATTACTTCCTAAAATGCTAGGTTATCATTTGTGCAAACAGTTTCTTGATATACAAGATTTATGCATCTTATTTACAATTCAAAGTATAGTTATTAATTGGTTTGTATGTGTGAAAGTTTATAGGTTCACAGCCTGCTCTTGAAAGTCCTGCCTTCAGGTGACTTAAATAATTATTCATACCTTTGGCATAAACAGTGTCCATGACATTGAGAATATGGAGATTTACTGGCACTAGTTTGCGTTTTCCTTCGTTTGGTATTCTGCAGTGTGGTTAAAGCACTGCCCTTTAAGAAATCCCGTTTGTAGCTCTGTGCTGACCCCAGCTGTGTGTTCCCAGGTGTGGTGGAGTACCTGAGTACGGGAGGGGTTGACTGCACACACAAGGACTTCAAAGAGCTGCGCTACAGTGACAGCCTCACCAACTTCAACTGCAACGGCAAGAACGGCACGTCCAACGGGCGGATAACTCACGGCTTCAAGCTCAAGAGTGCCTACGAGAATGGCCTGATGCCTTACACGAACTACACGTTTGACTTCAAGGTGCGATCACACTTCGAAATATTGGATGTGCTTTCTCTTGTCTTATGGCATTTAAAGTTCTTGAGCTATGAGATAAGTTTGGTTATAAAACTGCTGTTAAATCATTAAGTAGTTTAATGCATAAATCTCTATGGTTATGAGCTTAAATATGCAAGCCACCTTCCTTTGTTACTTAGCCTTTTTTAACCTTGCTTATTTCAATAATATGCAGCTGTGTGCCTTCATGTGCACATTCATGCCTGTTGACCCAGAAGCAGTTTCCACAATGTTTCAGATGTTTTAGACAGAAATGAAAAAGTAGCTCAAAAGACACAAGTGGAAGGTTCATTCCATGCTGAAAAGAGAAGAAAGGAAACAACGTTTTGGCTGTAGAGCCTGCTTCCTACTTGAACTACTGCTCAAAAGACATTCTTACTTTTACAGGAAGAAATGAAAGAAAGATGCAGGGAGGCATTGTTACAAAGGAAACTGCTTTGTTTCAGACATTTCAGCATGGGGAGAGCTGGGATCTTGGGTGTAAGCAGCAGTACTGGTTTGATCACACAGGTGTCCTGTAACTTTTTTTTTTTTTACAGGGGGTGATCGATTACATCTTCTACTCCAAGCCTCAGCTCAACGTACTCGGCATCCTAGGCCCTCTTGATCCTCACTGGCTCATTGAGAACAATATCAGCGGATGCCCACACCCGCACATCCCTTCAGACCACTTCTCCCTTTTTGCACAACTGGAGCTCGTGTTGCCCTACCCACCCCCTGTCAATGGGATCCACCTGCCTGGCAGGAGGTAGTTGCTAAGCCAGCTGAGGGCACACCTTCCCTCGAACTATCTTGTAAACAAAATGTAAAATCAAACGTATAGAGGAGTGAGGTATGGCCAACAGGGATTTTTTTCTCCTAATTGTTTTCACGAATTTTAAGTCAATCTTATTACTAAGTTCTTTTCAGGCAAAATTATGAACCCCTTTATGCTTTGTATACTGTCAGAATGGACCTTTTTTTGTAAACACCTTCCTTTGGTATTTGGATTTTTTAACCTTGATTATTATATGCCTTTAAATGTGCGCATTCATGCCTATAGAAGTACACAGGGTTTGCACAATGTACTGCCTCTGTTTTAGAGAAAACATTAAATGGTGAAATCCTGCATTGTATAGGATTAATGTTAAAATTCATATATGAGATAGAATGATATCCACTGTGAGAAACGTAACATCGAGTTAAACATTGTCTCACATATTGAAGCCATTATTAATTTGTGTCGGACTACACTGGGCAAAGTAAGTGCCATTGATTGTGGATTATTTTGTCTTTATTATACTTGGGGTTATTATTTCACATCATTTCATTATTTCCCCTTAACAATATCCTCTGCAGTGCATACTCAGTAACTGGTGACCAAAGTTAAGACCAAGACATCTGATATCTAAAGACATGTTTTCACAGATTCAGCAATGCCGGAGTCTGCTCTCTAGGTGCTAGAAAAATTGCCTTTCTACAGAAATGGTGCAGTTTTTATAAAAGAAAAATACATTAGTGAATTCTGGAAGTATTTATTGGCTCTTAAAGCACTGTTTAAACTTTTGCTGTTTTTATGTCAAAATTGAGCAATCAGAACAGTAAAACGTCTGGTGTGTTATATTCTGCCTGTTAAAATAGTGCTTGAATATGGGGATGTAAACAGCTACACTTCGCCCAGCAGCAAACATGTTATTACTGTTAAATTAAAGCAGCTTTAAAAGTATTGCACTTTGATCACAAGAATGAATTTAGTGATTGATGACTTGCTGAAAGTAAGAAGAATTTCAGAACTGTGTAGTCATTTTAAGAGCAGATGTACCTTTCTGGCATCTAGCAGGTGGTTATAAAGTTGGTCATTTTTAATTTCTCAAAGTACTGCATAGCTCCTGTTGCTTGCAGTTAAATTGTTTAAAGGATATTTATACAAATGGACTTAAGTTTGTGGGTGATTACAGCTACATTTGTGTTGAACCCTATTAAATTGACAGTGACTAATGATTTTACAGTAATATTACCCTTGTGTTGTAATTTAAGTCAAGAAAGTGACCTACTTCGTTGTCACCTGCTTTTGTATGTGTGTGATTGTACTTTTATAGGCATCTGCGCACACAGGGATCTGTAGCACTGTCTTTGAGGCCAGTCGTAACCTTCTAAGGCCATTCTTTCCATACTTCACTCCAAGGTTTTTTTCAGAGAAGTGTTTGTATAAAATAGAATTTGGATTTAGCCTTTAATGATTGTATATGAACCACAAAAGACCTGATTTATGGCATTTTTGTACTTTAAAAATCAATTTGGAAAACAATGATTGTATTGTAAACTAAGGCTAAATTTTTATCTGTTTTGCGTGTTATTAAAAGAAGAAAAAACCAGCTTGTAAAAAAAGATGTTATAACAGGTTTTCTCTGCTAATATTTGCACTGTTCTGGGTTAAATTTCTGTATGTACCATGTTTTTTATTTGTATTTTGAGAACATTGCTTATTTTAAACTTCAAGACTCCACTTATAAAGCAGTTTGAGCCTTATTTCTAGTACTAGAATGCTTTTTTCAGTATCAGTTAGATGGAACTCATCTCTTTTCAGTTCATTTACTGATCATTCATTTCAGAGTTAAAAGACAGGAAAGAAGGCAGTCTTAAATGTCCCGTGCCGTTTTACAGTCATCTGTACTCTTGGAGCAATATTCTAAGACTCTCGGGAAGATCCTCGTCATAATTTGACGGATCCCCTAAACCGAAGGAAAAACCTAAAACATCACATTCATTTCTCTGTCATGGATATACATCATGCTATGGGAGGGAAGTAGTCTTGAGACCCCATTCCCACATAAAAAAAAAATCATTGTGCCTCATCAGTTGTGTTCTCAAACAGCACTGCCTGTGCAAGCAGGGAAAACCTGAACAGCATCTTTTAATTTTTTAAAATACTGTTAACAGTTGTGAAGATTTTATGAAGTTTTTTTTGTATTAGCTGTGGCATTTTTTTTCTTCTTGTCCTCTCTTCTCATGGAGTAATGAATTCCATAGTAATCAGGTTAAGTACGGCAAATGGAGATTTTGTAACTGCCGAAACCTTAGAACTGCTTCTGTCTCTTTGCACAGTGCTTGGATCTTCTGTTTTTTGTTTTTGTATTTATACACCAAGGAAATTTCATGCTATACCTTTGGAAACTTGCAGCCTGGTCTTTAAAAGCATCCTTCCTTGGTTGTATTTTAAACTTCAATTTGAAACGGTATGAAGAGCAACATTTCAAACTTGCAAAACCTATTAAATGATTTATTTAATGAAACAGGGACCGAACCATGCTTTTCTGTAGAGCTAGACCAGTGCTATAGTTTAATCTATTCATTGATAGTGCCATCTATTGTGTATTACCATAAAGCCAAGTGTAGAGATCTTATAAATTTAGTTACTGTACCCTTTTTTGATATTTTTTTAAAAGTAAGACACTTTCATGTCTAGCTTGATCTAGTATGTCATATGAGCCACACATATAGCCTGGTCTAGCTTGAGTTTCATCTGCTGGCAGGGAACCATGCAGGGTATGGTGGTACTGTTAAGATCTGGATAGTCCTAAATTGACAACATAGTTTAATTAGCAGATGTGACATGCTGCACTGAAGAAATGTTTTTCTTTTTTTAAAAAAAGCAAGCAATTGACAAGCACTTAATGTAGATCGATAGTGCAGCTACTCCTTAAAATTGAATCTTATCACCCCCTTTTTTAAAAGAAAAATGTGCAAGTGTAAATTTTAACATTTTTTACAAAGAACGTTTGATCTGTAGTCCTTGTCTGGGACCTGCTCTTTTTTTGCTTTTATTTGAGCAAATAGCAAACATGTCCAGTTTATAATTAGTACCTTGAAATACTGGTAGTATTGTAGTAGATTTAAAAAAGTAGTTTTTTGTAAAGTGTGAATAAAAGGTGTTATCTCATGTTTCCTTTCTTAAAAACAAATTGTGTTGTTAATGTGTATCATGACAAATATTCAATAGTATTATGATTGGTTGGTAACTTTTTTTCTTTTACCCATTGTCATCTTTTTTTATTATCCAAAACTCAAACCAATTTTTTTCTTTCAAAGTGTTAGCAAGCTGAATTCTTAGTGTTTTTGGCTTCTAACTTGGATCAGAATCACTTCTTACCTTGAGGGCATGATTTTGCGTTGTGCCCCCTTTTTTAAAACAAGAAGAAAAGAAGTTTTCAGCGTCACCAAATGGGAATCTCAGACTCATATCTTTAGCTTATTTTAGACGTCACATAGCGCAGGCTAGCACAGTTGTGAAAATAAGTGGGCCAGGTAGACCCGCTGATCAGTGGTTGATGCTTCAGTAGAAAGAGCCCTTTGCAAAGTGGTGTTAACGTGTACGTTTAAACACATGCCAGCAGTGTCCTTAGGACAGAGGTGATATTGTAATGTGAGTCTACTATTGCACCCTCTCGTTATATATGTTATTGTGCTTCTAGTGGTGAGTTAAGTTTAAATCGTGTTCTCTGCTATTTAAATAACTGAATATGCCTAGAGGCACCTTTCTCTTGTGCAATGGTGCATTTGGAATAAGCCCTTAGGACAGGGAGGGGGTGGGGGAATAGGGTGAGGGGTTAAGGGTAACCCTGAACTTAAGCCCTAAACTTGAGTAATGATCAGCAGATGGTGCACATGCACTTCTACTTTAACTTGCATTCATTGTATTGACCCTTTTTTTAAAAAAAAAACTTTTTTGCACTCTGATCAGTTACTGAAAGCACCATCTCAATATTTTGTTGTAGAACAATCTCCCACTTGATTAATTTGCATCCATCCTGTGATATGTTTTGGGGATCGTAGTTAAGATCACACTTAGGACAGTAGAATGGTAGGGAGAACAAGTACTTTCCCTTTGTTAAAATTTTGAAAACACTTCCTTGTTTGGTAAACAGCTTGCAATATTTAGAACAATCATCTTTCAATTTTAGATGATAGGAAATTCCTGAAATTTGGCAATAATGGTTGCTCATTTGACTTTGATTTGTTGTCTTGGTTTTTTTGTTGCTAGCCTTGGATGTTCTGGACCCATTTGGCAGAAATGCTCAATTCCACCTGCTTTGCTGATTCATTTGACCACCCCTACTTCCCTGTTCTCTCCACAAGTTTGTGATTCCTGCTGTTTCCACCTCCTTTTTGCCAGTAGTGTTAGTCGTTCAATGATCAGGATTGCCTATCTTTAGCCGACAGATGAGTACATATATATAATGTTCCACTATGTAATGCACTGGACCAACTCTTGTTTACCATTCGTGGAATACCAGCAAAACACTTGCACAAAGTTTAAAAAGAATGTTACGTTAAAAAAAACAAAGGCAGCTGTTTTTAAATAAATATTAGGAACTGTAAGGGGCCTAATGGTAAACAAGGGATTTTCAATTTACTGTTATCCTTAACAGTTTTCTTGGTTATCTTTGAACTAGTTTTATGTTTATAACAGGGTCAGCTTGTTTCCTTTACACCTATGTATTTTCCTACTTATGGTTGAAAATAAATTCTATATCTGTTTCAGCTTTTGTGTAGTGTACAAGTTTTTGCTATGAGATCTGGGAATCTGTGGCTTTCAGCATGGTTAAGGGAAAACCTGTTCACAATGGCAACTGCTTCCCAAATTTTCATAGACAGGGGTGGATGCTATATTACATTATATAAATACATTTTCTTTTTGAAGGTTTCAAATTCTTCCAACTTGACATTTAAAACGGCTTATCTGTAGATTTTGAAAACATCTGGAAACAAAGGGGGATTCATGTCACTGTAGCACTCGGTAAGTACAATATTGTCTTTAATGGGCAGAAATCTTTATATCTGAACTGAAGTGTTAATGTGGTTCAGAACCACCTGAAGCCAATGTTTATGCAGCTCTATATTGGAATGGTCGATGAACTTCAGCACAAAGGACATTTTGTTTTTGGACTCTTTAAACCCAGAGTAGAATAAAAGCATATTCCCTGTTGGTGACATTTTTATGAACGTTTTCAATTTAATATCTTGTAAAATCTGGTGAAAGATACATTTTGGTGATTTATTATACAGTGTTATCTACTGCTACAGCATAATTAATAACATTACAGGCAATCAAGATATTGGCAGCAGCAGCATATCACCCTGCAACTCGCAACTGGCAACGCACTGAAGCTAAGCAGGTGTGAGCCTGGTCAGTACCTGGATGGAGACCTGAGGTTGCTGCTGGAAGGTTTTAGGGGGGGCACGGTCACCCTGCGGTGTATGTGGGTCCTTATACCCCAGTATAGTGATGGGGATGCTATACTGTAAAAGGGTGCCATCCCTTGGATAAGATGTAAAACTGAGCTACTGTCTCTCTTTGGTCATTAAAAATCCCAGGGCGTTTCTTGAAAAGAGTAGGGGTGTAACCCTAGTGTATTGGCCAAATTTCCCATTGGCCCTTACCAATCATGGCCTCCTAATAATCCCCATCTATGAATTGCCTTAATTTCTCTGTTCTCCTCCCCACTAATAGCTGATGTGTGGTGAGTGTTCTGGCGCACTATGGCTGGAGTGAGTGGAGTGTCCAGAAAGGCGCTACATAAATGTAATTATTATTATTATATTTGGTCAGACAATCCGCAATAAAGCTTGTTACCTCTAATCAGTTTCCTATTGATAAACGATGCACTGATTTATGAAAATCGCCCAATGGGAAATTGAGAGAAGTTGGCATTTGTGTCTATATTTTAAATGGTCTTCAAAAGTTAGAGTACTAATGTGAAATACTTTTTTAGCCATGGCAAAATATTTACTAGAGCTCACTGATATAACTTACATATTTTTTGTACAATTCTTTTATTCAGTGCAAAACACAATATTTAATAGAACAATATCAATAAAGATGATAATTGCATTAGGGTCACAAGGAAGGGGTTAGGATTTAGGGCCAATCAAAGAGCACATGTTAATGTAATAGCCACTTACAGCCTTTAGAGGGCAGCAGTTGACCAAGGATAGAAATGTCAAAGTATGTTTATTCTTGGGTATGTGCAAGTTACCTTGTTCCTTTTACCAGGAATAAAGGACATGAAGCTGAAGAAATAAGACACAAGATCTTTAAATGAAGATTCTTTAATAAAGTGTTATCCAACAAAAGGTTACTTGCATATCATCTAGCAAAGACCTGAGAATGTGTGATGAAACCCTGCTATTAAGACATACAAACCAATAAAGTGCTCTGTTGTTAAATTGGTAATTATCAAAGAAACAAAATAAGATATGAAGGATTTTAATACACATCAAAATATGTAGCATTTCTGGTGAAAACCAGCTAAAAACTTGCCAGTGTATGTTAGCCTCACCTTGTACATCATGCAGACAATTGAATCAAAGATTGACACAAAGAGTTTTCAAAGTTCTTCCGCTGATGTGTTGTTTCAGACTATGGTTATTTCCTAAACACAGAAATACATTGCCACAGGATTAAGGTAATTGTACATTTCTAATATTGAGTTCTTGAAGATCCAAAAATAGAAAATAGAACGTCCAAGAAAACAGCATCTGGAATGAAAGAAATATAATTAATTTTTGAGGGTTGACTACGTTTAGCTTCTGTGGTTGGTCCTTCAGTAGTTCTGCCTTTTGTAGTTCTAAATAAGGCCACTAGATGGAAACATACAAATGCTAGAAAGAGCCCTGCAGTTGCAAAATAACAGAAACTTTAGGGATGCTTGTAAGAGCTCCCCAGTGTCCACAAACTTCAGAGAAACCGAAATTATCTGAAAATAGGGAGCAGATAACACCCCAATGTAATCACTTTCACAATTCCATTTTTGTCCAACATGTCATATCTATGGTCTTATGATTACATGCATGAATATATCAAAAAATGAATTTTATTTAGTTGGAACAAATTCCAAAGTACTAGACAGACAATTCAGTGACAAAGCCTCCACTCAGAGCTCAGGGACAGTCTACATTCTGGATGACATATAATACAGTATGTGGTGTTCAGGCTATTCCGTTAGCTTGTTCGATGCTTCTTGGGATGGAGTGGATTGGGGGATCTTGAGTTCACAGCTGTGGGGAGCTATGAGAAGAAATATTACCATTGAGAATGCAGTAGTGTGAATGACAGGCACTTAAGCTTCTGTTTCCAGCACTATATATATTATCGACTTTGCGAGTTGTGCTTACATCTCCTAACAGATGGGTGTTTCGTCAAATAGACCAGCCCGTCTAATTTAAAGTTAGAGGCAAGTGGAATTTCTGCCTAAACTCAGGGCTAGCATGCTCGGCTTGTTTGTAAATTAATTTATTTGCTGTTGTCAGCAACAAGAATTAACACTTTTTTTGAATCACTGAATTTCTGCCAGTGCATTATATCCAAAAGGCTGAACGTAATTGAATAACAGGATCCATGAAAACAAATTGTTTCATACAAATAAAGATGTGATAGTTGGATGGACAGCCACAAAATTACTACAGACTTTCTGCTATATCTCAAAAAGGTTTCCAAATTAGCAAGTGGAAGGCACATAAAGCAATAACCATAGGATTAAACCAGTAGTTCATTTTTGCAGCAGTTGTGATGAAATCTAAAATCAAACACATCATTATTTTGTTTAAAGGTTTCATTCAAATGATACATAATGAATAGAAAGCAAAAGTCTGTATTCTCACCATCATAAATCAGAAACAGGAGTCTCCATTCCCAACAGAATAGACTGACATCCATTTTCAGCAATAACATATAATTATTAAATCTGTTGAGGTTAATAAAGCCATATACAGGACAAATACCACATTTGTTAATGTATTATATTCCAAGATTTTACATTATTATATTTTTGGTAAATATAATCTCATTAAGCTCTACAAGTCTCAATTGGGAATGTTACCTGTTATTTTAATCTCAGAATTTGCATGAGTACATAAGGCATATGGGAAAAATCAACCAAACATCTATGGAAATGTCTGTAGCACTACACACACAAATATTGGTAGCTCATGTCTGATCCATCTGGTGCTCCTGGAATCTTTAAGACAACATGACGGTACCTTATTAGTTGAATTGTCCCCAATTAAGTGTTCTGACTGCTTCAACCCATAATCGATTATAAGAAAGTTATGATGAAAATCTGAGAGGAAGGTAAACTCGCACTTCTGCTCATCTTTGCATATACTGTAAGTCTCACATCTAGGATTTCTTTTCACTTCTCTCTTGCACAATCTGTCCCCTGCCTTGTCATCTACACCCTTGCTGAAAACTCCCTAGCTTAGTCCTTGCAATTGGCAGGAGTAAGCTGAGGGGGTTTTTGGGTAGATAACTGAGCCTCAATTAGGCTGCCATTCCCTTTAAAATACTTTATACATATACATATGAATTGCATTCATTAAGATCTAACGAATCTACTAAACAGGTATTTATTTGGAGTACTTTTGGAGCATTGTCTGTTTGTATATTGGCATTAATGGACTGTGACTAAGACTGCACAAGCAGAAGAGCACAAATGCAATACAAACTATTGCCACATAGAGTTGCATCACCCCTCTAATCAATACTGATTCTGTTGTACTGTAGATACTGTGAGGTGCAATGTGTGTAGAGGAATCAGAATCATGCAGAGTCCTCAAGTCTCCTGGAAAACTACCAGTGAGCTGGGTTCATTCCCAATCAGTGGATCCAAATTGGAAGAGAAAAAAAATCAGCAACAAATTATTATAATAGTCAACAAATATTTTTAGAATGCTTAATATGTTCTGCTTTAAATATTTTTTAGAAATTATTTTATTAAGACTTTAAATACACTATACATTTTTTGTATGGTTCATAATTGTTTTACAGCTCAGGTAGTTTCTGCTGGTAAGTCATCCATAAAGAAATTGATTTACATAATAGTGGCTGTTTGACTTTGTCTTCTAGGTCACAAGCCACTGCCTGATGAGCCTCACAGAGTTAGCAGAGGGTGATGGGAAGGAGAAACGTCTGCCAGCCTTCCCTTCCCTGCATATCACTTGGGAAAGCAATGCTGAAACTGTGAATTCTCCATGGAGGCCTGACACTTCTTCTAAACAATTAACCACCCAGGCCGATTTTTGCATCAAATGCCCTTGATTTTCAAATGCACAGAGCCAGCTGTCTCAATACTCATGCCAGTATTATTTTATTTACCTAAAACAGACCAGAATTCACTTGATTTTGTTTAATAAAAAACGTGATGTTTCTCCTCATACTGTATCTAAAATATTTACTTTGTTTACATACACATTCATCAGGCATTTAAACGTATATGCACACTAAACATTTCAAGTTTTCTTAGTATCAAATCTTTTTTTTTTAATAAGCAGGCATCTCCTTTCACTTTTACCTGATGAAGGCTCACTTCCCAAGCTGGGCAAAACCACATTTTATAATGTTACAATATAGGGTCTACCACTAAAAACAGACCTTTTTTACAATATTGTGTTTTCAGTTTTTTTTTGCAAATGGCAATTCTTAAAAGTAGCCTTGGTATTTTTAAGTCACTTGGATGAGTAAATACCCTTTGAGGTTTTGCTCTAGTATATTTAACGAGGTCACATTTCACCTCATTCCACTCTGTTGTGTGCACATGACCAGCTCAGATGCTCTCACTACTGCAGAGTGCGTTCAGACAGCACTCAGTACTTTGTGTTTACGTGGCAGTGAGAGGCAGTCCATAAAGCACAAGCAGATGTACGATATTCACTTCTCGCCAGGTCACAGACACCCGCCCCCCCCCCCCCCCCCCCCCCAGAATGCTTTGTGAACCACAACACTGCAATCACACTTGGAGGTGGAGGTAATCTCTGGCAGTCATTTGCATCTGTGTTTAGGATAATTAACTGTCTGGTTTGTTTAGCTCACTGGATACTAGTTAAAATGAAAAACCTTTTTGGAATCCAACAAAATTCTCTGAAACAGTCATTTCACTTAAACAGTATTAAACTGGAATACTTTTTTTACAGGTTTGCAAAAGCCAAGAAAATACAGATGTCAGTCAAACACGTTTCACTCTCAGTCCTCAACTCCTTTAAAACCTTGTGAAGTTATAGGTTCTCAACTTTGACTTAGTGACAGTCTTTGATGGCTCAACAGGACATTAAAGCACACATACAAAAAATACCTCTTGGGATGTTTCTTGGCTTTGATAGGCAGTTTTAAGTTCAGATTTTTTGCTCTGTGTCCCTCTGTGTGTGTTTCAAGAGATGACAAGAGCACTGTATTAAAACACCCCAAATTCAGTCACAAGATTATACAACACAAAAATGCAATCTTTGATGAAAAAGTTGTTGTGTCTGAAATAAAAAAACTCCCTTTTGAGTACAGACTAGTAGTCGTTCAGGTGGGTAGCTGCATCAGCATGCGTAGGCTCCAAAGGAACAAGTAATAGGTTTATTCCATGCTGAAAAAAGAAGAAAGAAAACACAACGTTTCGGCCATGGAGCTTTCTTCGGGTGTGAGAAAGACAAGGCAATAAGCAAAGGTAATGTAGCAGGAGAACAAAGGCTGGGAGAGAGGAGGAGCGAGAAGTGGGAGCAGTGGACAGATTGAGAGGCCAATCAAGAGGTGTGAGGTCAGAATAGGTGTAGAGAAGTGTGAAATGAAACCTCCAATGAATGGAAGAAATTTAGAAGAAAAATAGTCTGTCGTTAAGAGAAGGGGGAAGGTGTGATCCTAGCTGCAGGATAATTTTGGTTTCTGTAGTCTTTCTGATGTATGAGTTCGGAAAACAATATTGTTCTCAAAGACGGAGAGATTAGAGTGGTCTTGGCCGTCAGAGGTGAAATGAGAAACAATGGGCTTGGAGAGATCTTTAATCTTCACAGCCGTAACATGTTCTCTGAAGCGGTCTCTGAGCTGATTTGCAAGGGATTTGCAACAGTTTGCTACTAGTTTAGTTTGCAAACTACCATAAAAATATTGTTTTCCACTTTGACAGGGCAATAGCTCTAAACAACTTTCCATTTAACCCAACAGAACACATATGACAGTACTGAAAATTAAGTTTTGCTGTTGCTAAGAAATAAGTAGGGCAGCACAGTTGTTCAGTGGTAAGCATTGTTGCCTCACAGTGCAAGGGCCCTCGGTTCAATTCCTGGGGTACTATCCACATGGAGTTTGTATGTTCTCATGTTTGTGTGGTTTTCCTCCTGGTGCTCCAGTTTCATCCCACAGTCCAAAGGCGTAGTCTTAGGTTAATTGGCTCATTGGAAAATAATTGGTTCTGGTGTGATTTGTGATTGTGCCCGTGTCTGTGTGTGCCCTGTGATGGGCTGGCAGCCCATCATGGGAGTACTCCACTTTGGGGGCGGTGTGGTGGCTCTGGGGCTAAGGATCTGTGCTTTTGGCTGGAAGGTTGCCGGTTTGTATCCCGCGGCCGGCAGAGGAATTCTACTCCACTGGGCCCCTGAGCAAGCCCCAACTGCTCCACGAGCACCATATAAATGGCGACCCTGAGCTCTGACCCCAAGCTTCTCTCCCTGTCTGTGTGTCTCATGGAGAGCAAGTTGGAGTATACGAAAAGACAAATTCCGAATGCAAGAAATTGTATATGGCCAATAAAGTGATCTTATCTATCTTATCTTTTTGCCTGTTGCTGGCTGAGGTAGGCTCCAGCTCCTCTGTGACCCTAAACTGGATAAAGTGGTTAGAAATGGATGAATGGAAGAAGTACTTATATTAGATACATGAAAATAGAAGTGCTGAGTAGTATTTAGTCTTTAGTTAGTGACAGTCTACCCATACAGATAAAATGTAATAACGGACCCATTGCCATGCAATAGAAAGCATAGTATTGTAAAACACAATTTAGTAATCATAAAATAATAATGGAATAAAGAGATGTGTCTTAAAGCATTGTAAAAACTGTAGATAAATGCTCATAAATAGCTGTTCTGTTTCTTTTTGTATATAAGTATATTACAATATGGCAGCAGTCAGAGTTTTTGTGTAATAATAATAATAATTGCTTACACTTATATAGCGCTTTTTCTGGACACTCCACTCAAAGCGCTTTACAGGTAATGGGGATTCCCCTCCACCACCACCAATGTGCAGCATCCACCTGGATGATGCGACGGCAGCCATAGTGCGCCAGAACGCTCACCACACATCAGCTATCAGTGGGGAGGAGAGCAGAGTAATGAAGCCAATTCATAGAGGGGGATTGTTAGGAGGCCATGAGTGATAACAGCCGATGGGGAAATTTGGCCAGGATGCCGGGGTTACACCCCTACTCTTTTCGAGAAACACCCTGGGATTTTTAATGACCACAGAGAGTCAGGACCTCGGTTTTACGTCTCATCCGAAGGACGGCGCCTGTTTACAGTATAGTGTCCCCATCACTACACTGGGGCATTAGGACCCACATGAGCCGCAGGGTGAGGGCCCCCTGCTGGCCCCACTAACGCCTCTTCCAGCAGCAACCTTAGTTTTTCCCAGGAGGTCTCCCATCCAGGTACTGACCAGGCTCACACCTGCTTAGCTTCAGTGGGTTGCCAGTTGTGAGTTGCAGGGTGATATGGCTGTAGAAACTATCATTGTCAAATATCAAGGAAAATATTTTCCTTCGATTTTTCTTTGTACTGAAAAATTCTTAATGTGTTTTATTTTTTTTTAAATGATCTAGTGGAATATAAGCTGTCATTGCTGCCTTCATCACAGCTCCAGAGTAAAATCTAGACATTTTCAGCAGTTTATTCTGATTGAGTAAGTACTTATTTGGCAGAGAAATCTTGAAGTTTTAAATGTATTTAAATTTAAGTTAGCTGAAAATTGTAATGGTTTTTTCCTTATAGGGTTATTTTGTTAAACGTAATAAATACAGTATTCCGAAACCTAAATGAGAGTATTCAGTGCTGTTGTGCTCATTCTTTGGACAATTAGAACGTATTTCTGACTGGGTTGCAAGCCTTTGTGAAAGAGCCCCTTGTTTTGTCTCATTTAACAAACAGTATCTTTCAAATCCAGACTGAGTGGATTCCAGGCTTTTCACAATTTATCCTCTTCAGAGGGCTTCATTTGTACTCCTTCCTACTCTAGGCCTGGTATCAAATCATACACTTTAGTGATTTATGACATCTCTCAACAGAGAATCGATGCCACCGAGACTGAGCATCCAAAAAGTGTTCTTCACTTAAAACTTCACCCTCTGAGGGAACATTATAGATTTTTAAGAGGGTGTATTGTTTCATATCTGATTTGGGGGGGGGGGGGGGGGGAATGGATCATCTTAAAGAATAAGTAATAAAATGACTGAATGCTAAGACTGAACGTTTGTTTAGGGTTACGTAATACAAGATCCGTAAGGACTTTCATATTTATGCAGGATGTAGAGGGAAATACATTAGGGGTGAAATTGTGAAATGTAATAATGTGAAATTATTACAGCAACTGCTATTAAGATTAAATGGTGTTTCATTTGAAATCTGTGTGATTTGCATTCCATCTCATCAAGCAGCAGGTACAAGGGCAGTTACAACAGGACACCAGTCCATCACAGGACAGACAGACAATTGGAAGGAAAAAAGCTTTTCAGTTTAATGTCCATGGAATACAATCCTTAAAGTCCCTTTGTTTCGCCAAACAAAAAGTGTTATATTTTATCTCAATGTTTGTGTAAGTAGTATGTACGTTTACTTCGAAGAATACTCACTAAATTTGAATTCATGAGAAAAGTTAAAATTGTCTCAATATCTTGACGATTTTGAAAATATAGCCTTTTTCAGAAGGTAATGTAATGTATATTTTCTCTATACTTCTGCAAGCAAATTATTTCAATAAGAAACAGATGCATGTACCTTGGAAGCCATTAATAACATAACTGTACCAGAAGAACCACTCTGCACTTTTCTTCTTTCTTAACTTTCATGGATATCTATTTTTTATTTTCCCCAAGGAAATAAAATAGTACACTTTGTAGAGTGGTGTTCAATGCTAGAGTGAACACATACTCCATACAGAACAGGTCTATACACAGTGACAGCTTACGTGACAAGCACAGAAATCTGACTGCTAGGAATGGCGACTGAAATGAAGCTGGTGTGTGCTTTCTGGTTCCCTAGCTGGGTGCCTCATTCTCTTTGCTGCTTCTTGAATCAGGTACTGTAAGAAACATTTTGGAATATATTGAGTTATTTTAAATATGCTTTGATATAGTTAATAAAACAGATATTTTTTAAATCCCCAACCTGCAGGAGGTTCGATGAACTGAAAAGCCTAACAAGAAGCTTAAGAAAAATCATCAGAAAGGCCCATTAAAGCTAATTATTGTCTTGGTTGGTTAGATTTTTTTGTACATGGTGTAAAACTGAACTTAATAGTTACCTTCTGAAAGCCAGAGCTCTTTCTGCAATATAAATAAGACGGAAGCCTCCATTCCTTTCATTAATTGCTAATTACAGCTTTTCTCAACACAGGACCTCTGTAGTAGCTGCACACCAATCAGGGATCAAGCATGTGTCAACTGACAGAAAATAACAACCATTCTCATTTCCAGAGCTAAGACACTTGAGAGTTTTCATCTGGATATTTTCATATAAGCCCTACTGGAAAAGGTAAAGACAAGATGAAATGAAAGGCAAAAAATTGCCTTCAATTGTTAATTGGAGACCTCGGTTGCTCCCATTTCATACTATTAAACTTCATGATTATCTTTTCAAATTCCAGCAGTGCTGTTGAAAGTAGTTCATTCTTTGGAAGCATCTACTAAGTTAGGTGTATTTTATTTATAAACATATTTTATACACATGCAATATGAGTGAAATTGTGTGGCACAACAGCTCTTTCAGAAAGTGAAAGTAAAAGTTGTACAAGATATATTTGAATATCTTTCATAATTTCATAATTTTTACTTACTTTTATTAAACTTGTCAAGGAAAAATTTGTAAGTGAATAAATCTACTGCTCTTAACATACTGATGAAAACTTTAAAAAAACTAAATCATTCTAAATCTGAATATCTTCAGTTAAAAGTTGGAAAACACAAGAAATTAGTTTAGAAATTATTTGGACTGAGATCCTGTCATACAAAATATACCTTCAGTATGCTGTTTCACTATCTGATGGTAGTCAGATTGTAAGGATCACTTTGTGAATGAAATTGATTTACTTTTTTCTTACACTACAACATTTCTTTTCCACTTTTACACCCACTAATTTTGAATAGTACATTCTTATTCAGTGAAATGCACCATAGCCAACCTTAACAGCACAAGCATGCACATCCTCTGCGATGTACTGTATGTATCATCAAACCATCTGTTTCTTTTCACACTGTGAACCTAGAGTTTAACAGCAGTTTTGTGTCAACAGCAAGAGAGCCATAGACCTTACTGATGATGCTTTAGGCATGTAACAAGCAAAGTGAGAATCCCCTTAGCTGCTTCCAGATTTTCCAAAGACCAGAAGATTCGCTTGGCTTATTGTAAGCCATGCTTCTAGGAGGTTTGGAGTTTGGTCAACAAGTTTTCCGAAACATTGTCCCTAAACTTCACATACTTATGTTCCTATGTAATTGGGCCAGAATGCATTTATTTCATATCAGTAATGAATGTGTCTTTAAAGTGTGGCAATAATAATCTCCTAAAAGACTTCTTGTAATGCCGAAGAAATCACACATTCATTTTATTTTTCCTTAACCTCTACTGTTGTCAGCTTCATTAGTTCCGTGAGCTCTGCTCAGAGTGTTACATGCGGCACAGGGTAAATGTGATGATGGGCTGCAATCTGTCTATGGGAGTAGCCTTCCTTAGCTAAAACTATGATCTTGATATGTGAGACTTCCTTTTTCCAGTAACCAGTGTGTTTACCACATATTTATGTTATGTAGAGTTTTAAATATGTGAAGCAGTGTGGCACTTTTGGATGAGTAGATGATGGAAATCTTCATTATTACAAAATGATTCTTCTATTGTATGGGAAGACATGTTCCTCCAAGCCTGTCATTAATCAGAGAGATTAATATTTTTGGATGCTGAAAGCTCTATACTGCCATGGAGGAGAAGTAGCTCTGAGTGGAGAACTGGAGTGTCTGTCATTGATATCACTGATACCATTAAGTCACAATGATACAGTTTCAGGCGACAATCCCAGAGACTGGATTTTGTCCAGGAAATCTAGAACTTGGCTAACTACTCTTGACTTTACCCCTGCTTGCGGAATCATAGGTATATGAAGTTGTTTCAATTCTTAGAATCATTTTACATATTGCCAGTAATGTTTCCTAAATCTCTGTGTTCTAACAATCTTATTAGGTTGAGGTACTTGATAAAATCAAGAGGCTCTCATATAAAGAGATGGATTACAGTATAAGAAAGAAAGTCTACAACTTCTTAACAAGAAAGACCAGTGATTGGTTATCTGTACATTATTTTAAGCTAATTTAATTTTTATTAGTATATAATGGCATTGAAACTTTAAAATTAACACGGGTCTGCTTAAGCTTAAATTAAGCTCTAGATGCACACATTTGTGAAAGGACATTTTTGGGGCTTAAGGACATTTGCCAGATTGATGTTTGTTGAATTTGTAAAATGATTACAAAAACATTCTAATAGTTTTAACAGGGATTATTGTCCTCTTTTTAACCATTCAGATTGCAAGAAATCTTTCTATTGAAGTATAAATAATATAACAAGCAAAAAGGACATGTGGCAGAGTCTGCATAATTGTTGGAGACAACATAGATACACAGTGTATATGGAAGACGTACTATTATACCTTAAGGAGCTAATGAATGTCAGACTGCCATACAACTCTGTTTTTAATAATAGGCAATTATCTGTACCCTAGCACAGACATATTGAGGAATCCTTGGAATCAATTGTGGCTCTGCTGGCAGTATGTCTACTTTGAATTAGAGTATGGCTTGTTGTCAAGAAAAAAACAAGTTTTCTCAATAGAAATAAAAAAGTATATGCATTTATACAATAATGAGAATGCTAGCCAACATAACAATGTATTTTTACTAAATGACAAGTGAGAAAACATTTCATTTATTTGTCTATTAATAGAGAGTGAAATAAAGGTACAGTATAGTGTCATGGATGTTTATGAGGGTCTATTCGAAGAATGGACATTAGGCCAATGGTGTGAACTTTGTGGGTATCAAAGTTAATTCTGGTTCTGACATCATGCTTTAAAAAGCAAATCAGAGAATATGTCAGACATGTCTGGGTTCAAATTAGCTGCTTATTTATTCATATTTACAATTTACTTTAAAAAAAAAAATGTTGTTTATTTTGTCTCAATTAAAAACAATGCTCTTTTTTTAAACTTATTTTTAGACATAATTTCTGTTTGTGGATTGGATGTTCCTTTGCAATTAAATATTTGAAACAATTATGAGGTGAGGTTATTCTGTTTTTCAGCAGCAAAAGATCTCTTTGGCAAAGATGTTGTAATGTACAATTTACAATTGTACAATGTACAAATTTTTAATTTCCTATCAAGAAAAAAAACTTTTTTAAGTATGTCTCAAAAACTACCTCTCTGTAATTTATTTTCTTGGTGTGAACTCTGATGCTAGCTCAGTAGCTATAACTTGGACAGTCAAAATAAGCCTGTGAACTGGTTCACACTGGTTTGAGGTTCTTGGACTTGAAGTAAGGCAATTATGCAGTGGCCTTACTTTGATTCCAGCTGTTGCTGGACAAGCAACAAATTTATTTTAAGGTATTGGATGACTGCCTTGTGTTTTTTTTTATAAAAAAGTACAACTAGGCCTTTTTAAAATTTCCAATTTCAAATTTCAAATTTCCACTCCAGTAGAGTGCTGCTACTTGATAAATTCCAGCCAATCCCAGTTGAATAAAGACAGAAATCAAACTGGTGATATCTGGACTATAGAGCAGGGTGGCTCCTGTGATACAATTAAGAGTGGTTGAACCACACAGAAGAGACTGTAATATCTAATAGATTGCAGTCCTATCTTGTGGTAGACTGATTCATTGTTTTTTAACTTAAAAAATGGTTTCAGTGTGTAATTCCAAGGCAGTGATTACATGGTAAAGTTATAGATTGCAGGAGGTTATGGTTTATTTTGTGCAGTTATGCCTTCCTTACATGTGGGTACTTATTATCCCAGTCACTAATTATGTTATAAAAGTAGTAATAATTACTTTAGAGATGTTTTGCCAGCAATGAAAATATTCTATTATGTCTGTTTTACTCTCATTCACAGGTGCAACTCTCTTCTTGCTTTTCTTGCTTAGAATGGTATACTTTAATGCCACCATAGTATAGGAATATATATAACATTTATGTAATATAACGTGGCTGAAATGAAGAAGGCTCCATAGCTGAATTTTTTTTTGTTTTCTTTTCAGTTTTCAGTGTAGAAATAACCCCTACTTGTTTCTTTGTAGCTCATACACTGACAAAGCTACCCACAGAATACTTTAGTCTTAAAATACTAAACATTAATAGATACTAATGCAGAATATCTATAGATTGTTTATGAGCTCTTAAAATAGGTTCTTTGAGCAATTTAGAAAGATTTCAGAAACAGTTAAAATGATAAAAATACTGTATACCTTTTACTTCACTTAGATTAATGTACTACTTAAGACTTGGCTGTTCCAGTATAAATGTTACAATCTGTTATTTGTGTTACTGTGTCACAAATCAAACATAGGAACTACAGTAAAACATATTTTTAATTTTGAAAGAAAATTGCAAAAATTGAGCAATTTAGCTCTCATGGATCTAAAATCTAAAAGTATATTTGATTATTCCTATATTAAGCTTATACTATTCTCACACTTAAGTAGACGCACATAGTATATGAACACATAATTGAAAATATTTTTCCTTCTTTTTCTATTTTTCTTTCTGTTGTTTTGCCCTCTGTCAACATTTAAATCAAGCGTGAATTTTACTTTCCATGGTTTTAAAATAATTGAGTTCAGAAGGCAGTTTACTTCATCTCACTTTCACTCTGTTGGCCTCCTCCTCTGTTACAGTCTATGGTGTCTAAATGATTAGATTAATTTACTCAATTTTCAAATTATCACTGATGCTGGATACTGCTGTTTCTTGATTGAGAGTCTTAAAAAATGGACAAGAGTCCAATGGAGTACCTTGTCCAATAATTCCTTCTGAAAGAATGAACTCTTAGCCTGCATCGCTATCTGTAGATCTCATGGCAGTCTTAACAACATGTAAAAGTCATCTGAATATTGACAGTTATCGACTGCCTTTGGTATAGAGCACGTTGTGTTGACAGAGATTGTGATGTGGGTATAGCCTATTTTCCCACAATTAACGAGATGCTTTGCTCCAGTAAGCTGGTGCATTTGTCAGTGTTTCAGACAGGGTTAGTGGAGGGCAGCACAGCAGATGGTGTTTGTTCCCATGACAGCACAGTATAACTTGGTATATATTCAAACCTGACAGTTTTAATTTGATACACAGTACAAGCCTGCCTGAAACTTGCAACAGGTGAGCAACCATTAGATTCCACAAGAGTCTATTTATATTTTCCTAGTCTTCCTGTGTTATACACTGGGTACCCAAGATTTCAATCTGATTGTGTACATCATGCAGCAGCCTGTAAAGAGGACCAGTTTGATATGGAGTAGGTGAAAAATGGTTTGAACATACTGTCTCTAAAGCTTTTAGGTTTAGGTTTAACAGGAGATAGAATATCTGGTTAAGTAATACATTAAAATAGTTACTCTACAAACAAGGGGGACCATCCCGTTTTAGAGGCTAGCAGCTAATTAACTCCAGGACATCATCTTACTTTTTCTTGAAACAAACCAGGATATAGACCACCTCCTGTTATCAGTTTTAAAAGCACTTTAATGTGCATTCCTCTGGTTTCCTCTGGTTTGTGTTTCACTGCTGATCCTGAGAACATCCATTGAATTAGGTTCCTTCATAGACTTCTCTGTTCAAATGATAAAAGTTTACCTTTTTCAGTATGTTAGTATAGGGCATTCTTATAAGCCTCTTTTCTGATCTGATTCCAATGCAGAAATATTTTTATAATGTAGAAATCAAAATTGTACAGCTTTGTCTTAATGAGGTCTTGCTAGTACATGGTATAGTATTAAGATATTGTTACGAGCACAGCCGGCACCAATTAACTCGAAATTATTCAATCTTCATTCCACACCTTTTCCTCACAACTATTTAAACCCTCGGCTCACTGCTACCGGCGCTCGGTATTAGGATTTCATCCACCTCCTGAGCTTGCCTCGCCACGTCTTGCCCCACCCCGCCCTCCTTGAAACCCTCTCTACCTCTTCTAGATCTCTTCACCTACAACTCTTTGGCTTTGGATTTCTCACTACCTCTCTCTCGTCTTCCCCCTCTCGGATTTGTTTGCCTTACTACGTTATCACTATCCGGATTTGACCTCGCTTGGTAATACTGACCACTCTTTTTCATCACCTGTCTTGGATACTTTAGCTTTTCGGAACCCGTCTTGAGACCTGCACAGGGATTTGTTAATAGTTTGTTGCTAACAGATACCTTCAGATTGAATTGCTATGGTTTTAACTATACAACTGTGAGATGGTAGTAGGTTCAGACAATATGAAGGGCCTTGTCTGTACCACATTTCCCAGAATGCTGTGGGGAATGAGCTGCTGCCTTCAGTCATCTTACCAGTTGGCACAAGAAAACTGGATGTGACAAACCAATTTTAGAACATTCAGGCATGCATCAGACTTTTCTCAAGAAACAAAACTCAACAAGGCTTTAAAGCAATTGCTTTCTATTCTCACATATACTATGTAGATGATTATCAAGAAGCTGATCATAGAGTAGCTTAACAGATCACCATTTAAAACATACTGAATGTTACCATGGCATAATAAAGTTTCATCTTTATTTCTTTAGGTGCCAAAAAATACGAATGAAATTAGTACTGTTGCTTAAATTAACTAATAGGAAACAGATTGCAGCCATTGGGAACAGATGTAAAGTGTACTGTACGTTCTGACACGTGGTGGGAGGATCAAATTACAAAATTGAATGCTGTATATCTTCAGCAGTTTAGCAACAATGAAATGACATCAGGTTCAAAACCCTCACTGAAAACAATGCAGTACCTTCTCTCTCTTACATATTCAAAGATCCTAAGTTGTTTTTATTGCTGAAATGCAACCCTTAGTAAATGCCAGTTTGTGGATTAAGAGATTTGAGTTTTGGCAAGACTACAAGTGCACAGAATCTGGTTTGGTAAAATGTTCCTTACTTATACTGGCGAAGTCATTTCCTCTCCTCTGGATTTCATAAAGAGAAACCTTACATTCTAGGCATTTTCTGGTGTCTTTTATTCCACTTTTTATCTTTTCAGTTGTGTAGGATGCTATGCAATTACAAATAATACAAAAATGTATCTGTATCAGTATAGCAAATACTGTATAAAATCACAGAGATTCCAAATCTCCTTATTTACAGTTCTCCTACTTTTTCTTTCTTTTGAGCATTTTCTCTCATTAAATATTAAAAGAAAACTTTTCTGATTTTTAAAGTAAAGTTTGCCAAAATTATGAGAGGAAATTTTCCATAGTGAAGGACTGGAAAGACCTTGGGCAAAACATACAGTACATTTTATTAACAAATATGACATGGAATGACATGGAAGTGTGCCAGTTTTTTTCTTTTCTGGTACATTGGAAGAACCATTTCCCTCTTGCACAACTCTCCAGGTTGGACTCTGTGAAAGCATCTCAGTGTCTTTATATTTATGTCACTTGTACCCTGATTTGTTTGTTTTGCCCCATATTCGAATACTGGAACTTCTGCCCAGTAGTTTAAGGATCCTCAAGAAGGAGTTTTACATGTCTTTGCTTATCCAAAAGAAAGTAACATTTCTATGGAAAATGATTGCTGTTGTATTTTTGCTCTCAGATTTTATATATTGCAGATGTCATTGTTTCTCAGTCCTAGCATGATTTTAGAAAACGCAAGCAATACATGTCACATTTTGATCACTAATATTATATAAAGAAAGAAACCATTCATTTTTTAAGACAGCTAAAACGGTGATGAAACTGAAAGTAAGTGGCCATATTCTTGTATTCAAAGTTCTGTTTAATCTCCATTCATGTTTTAATTTTTTTAAATGTCCCCTTTACCAGAAAAATGTATTGTACTAAATATTTTTCATCAATGTGATCAACCAAAAAACTCTATTTAGTAACATGAAATGTATTAAATGGTACATATTTTCACAACTATTGATCTAAAAAATAGATCTGATACATATTTAATATAATAAAAGATCATGTCTTTCTGTATTTTCTCAAATGTGTATATTGTTTGGGAGTACAAAATTGAATTTTTTTAGATTTAGAGTGTTTGTGTATATTGTGCTCTTTTATTAATGGAGAAAACAGAGCATATTCCCACCCCACTGTTTCACAAAAAGGTATAAGATCATCCTTTTTCAGCTGAGGAAAGAACCATACATTAGTAACTAACTTATGTGTCTAAATTTGTTTATTGTCTGTCATGTGAATTCTCCACAGTTTTTTTTTAACAGTAAATTTAGTTTCAAACATTTGGAAACCCATAACTCTATAAACAAACCACAAATCCTTTTTTTACAGCTTTTGGGTTCTTCAAATAGCTGAGTGTAATGAAGAAGGATTAGGCTTTGTATGGTATTTGTAGAAATCCTATTTGGAAATTGTTTGCCTTGGAGTTGGGCAGAGATATCTAAATCAAAACTCCACATTCTGTTAGAAACTCTAATTTCAGCTCATAATTACACAGACAAGTTAGCAGCATTTGATAATTCCCTCAGGCCTTGGCTCTTCATATCTTAGCTCAACCAGCCATAAACAGGAATTAGTAACCTGCATTCAATCCTCTTCTAGTGCTTAATCATATGTAGATAATTCATATGTAGCGGCCACTGGATTGTATACAGTATTATATGTGCAAACAGGTTCCTCACAGTGAGTCAATAGCTAGAAATGACCAACTCTTTTCATACTATTTGCCACATCAAAATCTTCCATGTTGCTTGTGTTCCATTTGACTATTAATTACATAAAATGTATAGTGTACAGAACTGAAAACCCTTAAAATCATCCATTGGTTGTTACACCGCAGTTACCTGGAGTGCAGTACTGTGGGCAGTCTGACAGGCTGAAATCTGAGTGCAGGGCTTTGGGCTATTCTGAGAAGATCTGATAGAGGTGGTATGTAGGTAGACTGGCTAGTTAAGAAGGGCTGCCCAAGAAGCAGGCAGATGCTGACAGGTCCAGGGCTTGTAAGAGTCGTTAAACCAGGAAGCCAGTTTTCAAGAGCACAGGCAGAGACATTGGAGCCATGTGGAGAGTCACACCCACTGTCCTAGTCTTAAAGGAGGGGTGGTTCTCAGACAATGGTTGGTGGTCCTTTCCTGTCATTGCACTGCCAAACCCCATTCAGGTCTCAGGTGGCTCTGTTGGTGATGGGGAGGTTTGCAGACTTTGCTGCCCAAGGAGGGGGAGTTGGAACCCTTACTGGCACTTAAAGGACAACATTCCCATGCAAATGTTCCTCAGGATGTTCTAGGAAAGCTCAGTCCAGGGTAGTGCCATGTAGTGCAGGGTAGTGCCATGTAATTTTGGAAAGCGGACATGCTGCATGAAGTAGATAAGAATGTCCCTGTTTCCTACAGTAAGCACAAAGGCCCTTACTTTGGCCCGGGCTGCGCTCTGAATAGTTTGGTCCTGGCCACCTAAATGGCTCTTCCTCCATCTTCCTGGTTGAGTCAGACATTCATGGAGTGGGTGTGGCAAGCACCAGAAGCATGGGATGGAAATGTGTCACTGGGTGGTCTGCTGATGTCCCCCGGTATCTTTCCTGGTGGTGCTCCCACAAGCAGGTATCAAGTTGGATGGTTAGGTCATTCAGAGTGTCAGGGAGTTCCCTGCCTGTGAGCTTATCGTTGAGGCTGTCAGACAAATTGGCCTGGAACAGGGCACAGAGCACTTCATCCCTCCTGCTGCTCTCAGTGACCAGTGTCCTGAAGTAGATGGCATTGTGTGGTCTGGTCCAGAATCCTGCTTGATTCCTGTAGTCATTGCAAAGGGGGTCTGATTTGTCCCAAAGCACCGAGCCCCATGCCAGGGCTTACCCCATTAGCAGGGAAAAATGTACACCACCTGGGTCGATTAGAGGGGAAGGAGGATATTATTAAGCACTGGGTCAGCTGGAAGGAGAGCACTCATGGGAATGCTGTGGTTACCCATGGGGAGCCTCTCCCAGGCCAGGTATGATAATGGTACGATTCATCCAATTTCTAACCACTTCGTCATATTTAGGGTTGTGAGCAAGTCTGAGCCTATCCTAGCAAGCAACTGGTGCAAAGCAGGATACGCCGTTGATGGTATACCAGTCCATCACAGGGCAGACACACAGAAACAAACATGCACACATTCATACCAGGTCCAATTTTCCCTGAAGCCAATTAACCTACCAGTATGTCTTTGGACTGTGGGAGGAAACTGTATCACCTGGACGAAACTCACACAAAACACTGGAAGAACATACAAGCTTCACATAGATAGTACCTGAGGTCTGGACTGGAACCCAGTGCCCTAAGCACTGCGAGGCAGCACTGGTATCCACTGCATCACCATATTGGACATGCCACCATGCCACCCTCCATTGGTACCATAAGAACCAAAATCAACATCCACTTTGTAACCCTATATCCTTCTCCCAAGAAGATTATTTATATTCTCTACATGTGGATCAATAGAGGAAAATCTTAACTTACTGTTAGTGAGACTACACCTTCCAAATTAATTTCTTGACCATACAGAGCTTCTTTTTTTCCCACGGGTGGTGATAAAGGCTTTATTTTTGTAACACTCTGTTCCTTAATTTAGTCTTGGTGGGTTGACAGCTTACATTACATCGATAAGAGCAAAAAAACCAATATAAACTAAAAGCATAAAGAACGTGTTTTTAATTACAAAGCCAATGCCATTATGCAACTATTTCTATTGTGCACAGAATGTTATTTGTTTCAAGGTCATAATGTTGGATTGCACGGAGATAAAAACAAAGCTCTGCATGCAATGCGATTTTTAAAAATTGTCTCTTCTGTAGTCAGTGGATGTGGAGGGGGGGCATCTCCACACAGTGGTTTTTAGATGGGAGTTATCCACCTAGATTTCAAACAGCTCCCAAACAAAGCTGTTTTGTCAGTCTCCTCCATCTGCTATTGAAAGTATCAGTGTACAGTCATCACTCACAAAGGCTTTTGATCAATTTGAAAACATTCTGCTGTTTAAATCTATGAAGGTTAAAGATGGCTCAAAATCAAAGTTAGATCATTAAACATCCAGATGTCCGTTTATGGAAAAGGGGATTAAATTTATGACCCTGGAAACTAAACCCATAATCTGTTTATGAAGACAAAATTACAGTTGTTTTCCTCAATACACCGTTATAAGAAAGGTGCCAATACAGCATTCAAGTGAAGACAAGAGTAAAATCACAGCATTAAGAAATACAATGGTACCTTAAAATAAAAGGTATTTGAATGCTGAATCCATTTAGAGTGAATTAGAAAAGGCAGACATGTTCACCAAATTTAATATATATACCCTTTCCCATTTTATCTCTTTAAAAGATATTTTGTTTGTTTTCCACTCTCTGATTTTGGGGGTATCTCTGTGAAGGTACTAAAAATTAAGTTCAATTATAAGCTATAGACTTTTGCTTCAATTTGAACAATTTTCAGAGCTTTTTAAAGTAATTTCTTATTACTAACATCAATAGTGGTATTCAATCTGTTCTTACCCCTTTGCTACAGAAATCACCCCACTTCTTCTCCAGCATGTCTCTTAATATGCCCCTCTGGACTGCTATCCGGATTTGTGCAGTCTTCCGTACCAGTTTGTTTTTGTTTTTTTTTCTACCCTGAAAAATTAAATTGATTAAATCAGGATAGAAACTAATGCCACAGTTATAGCTTGTGCCATTAGTAACCACATGGGTATCTATTTTCTGTGACCATGGAATAAATAAAAACCATGTGCTTTGCTCATTAACACCCTTCCAGGGTGCAGTTCTTCATTGTATGTCTGAACTCTGGTTTGACAACCCAGGCAAGTCAATTTATTCCTTTCCTGCCTTTTCATTTACTGTAATTGGCTTCATTTTATTGATCAAAACAGCAGCGGATGTACAGTAAGTAGAACAACCTTCAATCTAATAGTTTGGAAGCTTTGCCAAATCTTTTCAACAGTATATATGTGACATTTATAATGTGAAATAGCAGTGAGATTTTCATTCCTTGAAAACATTAATATGCACATTAAGGTAATTAAAGTGTTTTAATGCCGCTGACAACAAGAAACTGGTCCTTGCTCCCTACTTTACAAATGACAACTGTGATTTTCTGCATAAATCTTGAGTTCATTTATAAATTAGATAACACTTCTTAACACATCATTCCAATGGCAACACTACAAGGGCATAAACTCCTCTGGGTGCTCACAGATGTCTGTGGAGATATGACATTATTCAACCAAAAGCAGTTGACAAAACTCAAAACTGTGCAACAATAACCATACCTATCGAGAGGCCACTTGCTCCTCTCCTCTATCTCATTGCACAGAACAGTCAGGGAAAAGCCTGATATTATTTTATAGTGCTACGGAATCATAGGACATGCCACAAGCTGGCCTATTCCTGTGACTTAAGACTTGACAGAGTCACTGTTATGGGATATGCCATTTTCTAAACATTCAGCAGTGCAGTATAGTTACAGGGCTATGCAGTCTTTTGTATCATCTTCTCCTGATCGGTGGTAAAATGTTTGACATACAAAACTAATGTTTAATGAGGATAGTGTTGTCCCTGCTGGTATTTCTTTCAGTATAATATAAGTTTCTACAGTGAGTCTGACACACAAATTGTAATGTTCATCGGTATCTGTTACGCATAGAGGGTGATGTGTTTAAATACAAAACAATCAAACTGAATTTGGTCCTACAGGATGTAGACAACTGTGTAGAGTTTGTATGTTCTCCCCATGTTCATGCAGGTTTCCTTCAGGTTTGCTCCATGGTTCCCTGTCATACATACTAGTATACATACTACATACAAAACATACTAGTACTGTATGTTAATTGTATCTGGTGTGTCTGTTTGTATGTGCGCTGCAATGCACTGACATTCCATTCAGGGTGTGCACTGCCTTGTTCCTGTTGCTTGCTGGGATAGGCTGCCCCTCCCCACAGTCCAAAGATGTAACCTACCTGTATGTCTTTGACTTTGGGTGGAAACTGAAGCACCCAGATCCCAGCACTGTGCCACTGTGCCACCCCTGCTTTTATTTTTATATCTGAAACATTTTTCTATTTTTATTCACTTCAGTTTTGAATCCATTGGAACCCTGATTAAAATATTAAAGATATTTATGGCAACACTTTGTTTTTAGACAAATACAAGGGAGTTATAAATTGCTGTGTAACATTTTTATTAGTTTTTCTCTATTGCTTCACATAACAGTAAAGACATAATCACATAACAGTAAAGACAGCCCCCAGAACTGAGACGTGTTGGCCAAATTACACCTTCTTGGTGCAAAATGCACAAAACTGGTTCAAAACATGAACTACATCATACAAAAGCAAATAATACAATCAACAGTATAGCTCAGCATTTGATAAATACCATTCTTTTCTTTGGACAGTCACTTCAAAATGGCACAGTAAAAACAAAGTATTATCTGACATGCAGCCAAAGGTACATCCAGTCTTACAGTGCTCTGCTTGGTGATCATGTAAAAATGGGAATATTTAAGTAACATAAATTGAAATCAATGTATTTACCTTGTAATAATTTAGACTTACGTGGAAGAACTGGAGGTGGAACAATTTGATTTACCAATGAAAAAAAAAAGTTTTAATTCTACGTCTGTAACTCTACAGAGTTAATGTACTGTATTTTCCAAGTAATAACATAAATCAAATCTATCACAAAGCATATAGTAAGAAAACAAATGATATGGTTGTAAGAAGAAAAAAAGGAAAAAAAACATTTCTAGTCCATTCTATGCTGTACATTTTCATCAACATCACACGGGATGGTTTACCTAGCAATACAGAAAGGGAAATACCTCCCGGCATGCCTGAGCTAACCCTGACAAGCTGCATTCATAGCATCTAGAAGTGGCATAGAGACATTTATTGTAGACCTTTCATCACCAGGACAAATTTAATTCCTCCAAGGGGTTAAGGAAAGTAGAGTGGGGAGGAATTGCACAGAAATGCGTGAGTGGGCTTCAAAACACTCTCTCACTTCATGTGAGTGGTGGAGCGGAACATTGTTCCATATCACCACATAGTTTAGACTCAGCCCCAACCTCCTGACCCTCTTCAGGTACAAAAAGTTATATTTATAGAACGTCAAGAAACATGTTTAGGCATGATGTTGTAAAGCCCAAATGTAGGGTGTGGGGAGGAAGATCTTCTTTCTTGTCTTGAGATAGCCACACACAGTTATTCACATATCTTTGGCCACACCATTAACCATTGCCCTGTGACCAATAATGCTCCTCCTACACATTGGTAATATTGAACCCAGCTTCAGTGTATATAAAAAAATACATGTGGCTCCACATTTGCTTCTATCTCCATTATTCCCTAAGTGGGCCATGAACAAGTTACTGTATGGTTAACCATTCACCAAAACGTTTCTACAATGAAATGCAGTGATACTACAGTGATGGATACCAACTGTGATGGCACCTTACCTATAGACACCAGTACCAGACCTCCTTCACTCTCTTTGAAAGAGTACCTCTAGTACAGCTGCTTCATTCCGAGGTTGTGTTATTTCAACACCCAGTCAACTGTTACAGTACTGACACTATTAACGTTTGAAAAGACAGTAATGTCTGCAACAATGACTGCCTGGAGTTCCTGCAAACATATGGCATTGTTTGCTTGCCAGCACCATTTCAACAATTGCAGCCTCCTATTCAGCATTGAAAACCTTGCCTCAGCCACTAGAACGGGGTTTTCTGTCAGTTCTATTAAGGGAAACAATACATTTCTACTGGACAAAAGTGATAACACCATAAATATTAGAAGAGAAGAAAATGCCATACATGCATTTCCATACAGTAACATCTTACTGTACATTGCAGTCTCTTACCCATTCTGAAGTCTGAATATTCTTAATTGATAATACAGCTGCAGTCAAATTGGGCTGCATCCTTTGGCCAGTCTCATACAGAGAAAGACCATGATTTATCATATGGTCTACAATGATTTGTCCATACCTTATTTCTTTTGGCACCTCAACTATACTGTCCCTCTCTGGGCTTATGGTACTCCCTCTTTTTCCTCTTTGACCATCCATTCCCAATCAAAATCAAGTCAATAGTGACCTCTTGTATACTGTATGTGACTATGAACTGAGTGAAAGCTTAACAATTAGGGAAAGATTATCTGGATGTTTAATAGGGTGCGACCCAGGTGGGAGTAATTGTTATTAACTGGGAGAAAATTAATTGTTTTGCGCAAGAAGTGGTTTGCATTTAGATTTTGTGTGAAAGCAGTGATAGATCGCGTACTGTATTGCTGACAACATTTCTGTTTTGCTCATTTGGATTCAAATTGTCTTTGCCATCAAGAAAAAACAGAAAAAACAAAAACAAAACTTAAGTAAGTCTATTGAATAAAACAACTAATTTAACCATAACAATCAAACACTTTGACACTTTGAAACTGTCAAAATTTTCCTTGATTAAAACATTTAGACAAGACAAACAAGAATTGTGTATGGGTGATCAAACTACCTAATATCAAAATTGCTAGATTGTTGCTTTACCCCAACTTTTAATTATCAACCGGCCTTAGTTAGCTACACACACTATTTTATGTAATGTTATGTAGTGTTGGGCTGTGTTACACACAAGACCTTCTTCTTAGCTTATTATTTCAATAGAACTCTCTCTACTCCCCTTAAATGCTAAATAATAGTTAATTACATGTTTTAGTGTAAATTCAAATACTGCGAGTGTTCAGCCTTGTGAAGACGTGAAGTTTGCAGGTTTCCAGGATGGCTTTGTTGTGATAGCTGTACTGGAGCTTCTTTTCATGACTATTTGTATGTTGTATGTCAATCTTAATGCACCACAGATAACATTAGCATTATAGATTATCATTGAAGATGTATACAGTATGTAAAGAGTCTAGCTTGATGGGAAAATCTGAAAGCTGCACCTACCTCAGCATAAAATGTGTTTTTACAATCATTTTATAGTGTATGGTACAGTAGTTCCAAGAAGCAGCATTTCACACAAACGTAATGCCAACAAATTAAGGAAAACAGAAGAATTGAGGAGTGAGACAGAATTCCCAGTTTCTGAATTAAAAAAAACCACATGCGTTATTGAATGAATATGTTTCTTCCTCCCTCCAAACACACTCTGAGCTTTAATTACTGTTTCAAAACCTGAAATGGCCAGTTATTTAAAACTTGACTTTGCAGTCACAACTGTGGATAGAAACAGGACTTGTTGACATGCTCCTCTGACATGCCTGCTCAACAGAGCCATACTGTATTTACAGAACGTTCCATCTGAAGTAGGACTGGAGAAACGTGACTTTTCTCTTGATGTGAAGTGCTTCTTTTGTCCAAATTGCAATGAATATTGGCCCAGCACAGTCCAGAACATGTTACTAAAAGCATGCAATGTTACTTCAAAGCTTTAATGTGCAATGTACATACTGTATAGTATGCAAGGTATACAATGAAGAATGAATATTTATTTTTCTGTCTAATAGGCTGTGCGTGTGAAACGTGTCCCCTACACAACAGTAGTGCACATATTCCAAAGAATGCTCAGAATATATATTTTGGTGTCATCCTTTGCTTTTGCAATATAATTTTTATATGCTGTCTAGAGAGAGGACTGGTTAAATTCTGAGGAACTGCCATTGCCTTCTGATATGAGTGTTCTTATAAGGGCCCCTTGATGTTTGTGTGCTGGTCTGAAAACACTGACATTCCTTGGTCACTTTTTAAAATGCTGTCTTAGAAAGGTTGAACAAAAGCTAGCTACAACTCCAGTGAAAATCCCATATGCACACATTAATTTGACTTCCAATAGGAGGTGTATTGGTTAGTTCTAGTTTTCCATTACTATGCAGGCTCATCCTCATACTAACCACAGCTATATTTCACTTGCAAGATACTGGGCTGTTTCATGCTAAATTGAAAATTCTCTTTCAACATTGGATTTGTAGGCATTTTACAGATCATTAAAATAGCACTGCAAGGAGAAAGGAAAACAGAACTATATGCAAATGCATTTTTATGAGCCAAACAACACAAACTGGGCCAAGATTCTCTGCGAAGAGATGCACAGATTTCTATGTAATGTACTATAGATTCCATGTGTTACCATGACTGTCAAACTTGCAAATTTGAAAACACCCCTGTATTGTACTAATCACATGCCTTATTTACTTAAGAAACTAACCATCCTTGCTGATAGTGATGCGTGTCCAACAATCTGTGTTTATCATGGAACTGGGAGATTTACCAATTTATCTTTATATGCTTATGTTTTAAAAATGAAAGGAGAAAATTACTTGCTACTTATAATATTTAGCTCATGAAACCAAAACGGTCTGCCATAGAGTCTTGTTTTCTATATACAGAGAAAGAAAAAACAAAAAACTTTATATATAAAATTGCACCAACTACATCAGAAGTTTTATTTCTTTGAGGCACTGGTTTTTAATTATTTTTCCATTATGTTACACAAGAGACTTAATTTCACGACATGGTAGGTGGATATGTTTTTTTATTTGTAACCACAATTTTTTTCCCCTTCTGGCTAACATATGGACAAACACTGAGGCATTGCTATAGAAATAATCCCATGTGAAAGTGGAAAATAGTTTGTCTCCAGTGAGCTGCAGAATAAAGTTCTTCAACAAAAGTTTATACTTCCATTTTCATAGATAATATAGTTTCTTTATGCAAAGGGTTGCTCTGCTCTGCACAGCTATAGTATGTTGCAAAAGCTGATATTTTGCTTTCTGTTGAATCTATAGTTGCTAATGAAAAAAAAAACAAGTTGATGGGCTGAATAGCCTCTACTCATTTTTTACCACTCTTATGTACTTATCTTGTGGAAGAGTTTTTCTGTCATCTGAAGTAAAGCCTTATTATATCCGCACAATATAGCCAGCAGCCATATCACCCTGCGACTCACAACTGGCAACCCACGGAAGCTAAGCAGGTGTGTGCCTGGTCAGTACCTGGATGGGAGACCTCCTGGGAAAAACTAAGGTTGCTGCTGGAAGAGGTGTTAGTGGGGCCAGCAGGGGGCTCTCATTAAAAATCCCAGGGTGTTTCTTGAAAAGAGTAGGGGTGTAACCCTGGTATCCTGGCCAAATTTCCCATTGGCCCTTCCCAGTCATGGCCTCCTAATAATCCCCCTCTATGAATTAGCTACATTACTCTACTCTCCTGTGGGGTGAGCGTTCTGGTGCACTATGGCTGACGTCGCATCATCCACATTGGTGGTGGTGGTGGAGGGGAGTCCCCATTACCTGTAAAGCGCTTTGAGTGGAGTGTCCAGAAAAGCACTATATAAGTGTAAGCAATTATTATTATTAATATATATAGTGCTTTTAATTGACACAAAATTTTAAAAATCCTTAAATACCCCATATCTGTGACATGAGCTGATAGTGAATATAGCACTGTACAACTAACAATATAATATTAAACATCTTGAATTGTTTGCTAGTATCTCCTGATGATATACAGTATAATTCAATCATTTTCCTGAAAATTGCAGTAGTGAGGCACTTTTAAACTTATAGGACCAAACCACATCACAAAACTTAACCTAATCAGAGTTAAAATACAGAGAACACCAATCGTTATGTGCTTTGTCTCATAAAATGTTAATACTGTGATTATTGGGATATAATAAAAATATTAAAAAAGTGATTAATTCATTTGAACATAATCATAATTTTAAACACTTAAAGTCATAAAGTATTCAGTGTGTTTGACAACAATTACTAAATCAAACCTCTTGGTCTCCGGAGTATCCTGGTAATTATTTTTTTCAGTTCTCCCCTCATTGTCAATTCCACAGCAGATACCTTAACTAGTTCTGTAGGAAATAAAGCAAGTCATAATTAATCAATGAAATGAATATTGGAAATGTAAACCACAGTTAATATTTTTGTCATTTTTCAGAACTGAAATTGTGTGTTAGAGATGAGGCCAATCCCTTTATCTGTATATAAAGTGTGACAGTGGAGCACATCTCCCACTGCACCCCTTACTCCGTGGCATGTGGGAATGCGCAGCTACAGCACCTGAGGCTCATCAAGTTTACTACAGTGTTTAAAATCCCCACGAGAGTGCGGACGGGGTTCAAGCTCTTCACCAGCGTGGTAGTGGAACCGCTACGGAATTATTTATTTCCCCTTTAATGAAAAACCCGATGTTGTATATAGCGAAGAAGAATCGCCTTACAATGCAACTACACACCGGCACACTGCTCACTCCCTGGCTAGGGAAAAGAAGCGCTTTGCCGGTGTTTAGGCAGTACACATAACCCGACACTATTACAAAAGACGTTTTTGGAAGAGTTGCAACAAGATGTGTTTATAATTTCAGTTCATCTCCTTATGTTTGCCCTGGGTTCAGTTCCTAACCTGGGGTGCTCTCTGTGTGGAGTTTGGATGTTCACCCTGTATTTGCGTAGACTTCATCTTGGTGCTCTGGCTTCCTTCCACAGTCCAAAGATATGCTGTAAGGTTACTCAGCTTCTGTAAAATTGTCCCCGGTGTGCGTGTGAGCATGTCTGTCTTTGTCCATGTGTGTCCTGTGACGGACTGGTGTCTCATTCTGAGTGTCCCCCACCTTGTGCCCAATGCTTGCCAGGATAGACTTTGTTTCCCTTGCAACCCTGTATTGGATAAGTGGTTATTGAACCACTTGTATGAAATAATAAAATGATCTAAAAATATAAAACATAAATAAATTATATAAATGCATGTTTAAAGGCTGTTGAAATAATACATTTGCATACATGCCATTTGTTCACTGCTATTTATTAACAATTCTGAAGTATATTATTTTATTTCTCTGGTTCTATTCTCTGATACAAGGCAAGGATAGATTTTGTAATTTTGCCAACTTTATTCAAGAAATGCAAAACTCAGTTTTGTAAAACTGATTTAAAATTAAAATGTCAGTGTGTAGATTTTTGTACACTATGGAATAAAACCAGTATTTTGTACAAATCTTTGTCTTTATCATGTTGCACTGACTTTTTAAAATTTAGTGTCAGGCAGGTGTCATTTGTGTTCTGAACTAAGGTATGCAAACAGGACTTTGGATACAGAAGAAACAAGAAAAAAGATGGAGCAGGAAAACGAAGCATGATTTCATTTGTTCTTAGTAATTTCACCTCCTCATCCTTAGAACTGCTTCATCTGATTTTTGGGAATAGGGTGTTGTTATTTAATGGAAACAGCACTGTATTTATTGAAATTTGTAGGAAAAACATTGCATAATTTTCAGATTCTCCTTAACTTACAGGTCCCTCTCCATAGAGTGATTTATTGTTTTTTGGGGAGAGAGGTATTTTTTATCATAGTTAATTAAAGCAGACAGTATGCGCATTACCAATTTTTCCAGTAAATAAAAGAAAATCAAGTCATGTCTAAATGAGTCAGCTCATTTAGGACAATCATTTCATTTGAAGAAACAGCAGCCCTGCACTATAAAGTAAATATAATGAAACATTTTGACAGCTATACTGTATGTACCTATGTGACCTATCAAGTACTTTTTGTGAAATATTTCATGTTTTACACTCTCGTCCCTCATTTGCCCAAGATTAAATGAAAAGGGATGATGTCTTCATCCAGGCGTTCACCTCCATCCTGGTTCCCATGGAAATTATCCAAGTGGAAACTCAGAGAACAGAAGGAGCAGAAAAAAACCTCAAGGACAGGTACATTTGTCAACCGGCAGAGCTGATGCGGTTGTCATACATGAGAAGTTTAGACTAGGTTATGCAATTTACTTCCATAGCAATTTATAAAGAGAACCTTAACGAGACAAGATGTTCTCCAGCACACTGACAGGGAAGATCCTGAGTATGAAAAAGAAATACATCTCCGCCTTTCTCATCAGCAGTGTAGCTTTAGGGCAGGCATAGTATGGCATCGCAGATGAGGTTCTAGCATCTGAATGCAGGATGGTTTTATTAAATTGTGTACAATTACTGGAAACACATAGAAATTAATGTGTATGAGGAAGACTGAATTTAATAAAAAATAAACAGAAAACCACACTTTGAGCTAGAAGAGGTATGTTTTAGTTAAGTTGAGCAATGTTTTAATTGGAATTTATTGATGGTGAGATTGAAAATACATATATACTTATATATATATACTGTATATATGTACAGTGGTGTGAAAAAGTGTTTGCCCCCTTCCTGATTTCTTATTTTTTTGCATGTTTGTCACACTGAAATGTTTCAGATCATCAAACAAATTGAAATATTAGACAAAGATAACACTAAAATGCAGTTTTTAAAAGAAGGTTTTTATTATTAAGAGAAAAAAAAAATCCAAACCTACATGGCCCTGTGTGAAAAGGGGATTGCCCCCTAAACCTAATAACTGGTTGGGCCACCCCTAGCAGCAACAACTGCAATCAAGTGTTTGCGATAACTGGCAATGAGTCTTTTACAGCGCTGTGGAGGAATTTTGGCCCACTCATCTTTGCAGAATTGTTGTAATTCAGCCACATTGGAGGGTTTTCGAGCCTTAACCGCTTTTTTAAGGTCATGCCACAACATCTCACTCAGATTCAGGTCAGGACTTTGACTAGGCCACTCCAAAGTCTTCATTTTGTTTTTCTTAAGCCATTCAGAGGTGGACTTGCTGGTGTGTTTTGGATCATTGTCCTGCTGTAGAACCCAAGTGCGCTTCAGCTTGAGGTCACGAACAGATGGCCGGACATTCTCCTTCAGGATTTGTTGGTAGTCAGCAGAATTCATGGTTCCATTTACCACAGCAAGTCTTCCAGGTCCTGAAGCAGCAAAACAGCCCCAGACCATCACACTACCACCACCATATTTTACTGTTGGTATGATATTCCTTGTCTGAAATGCTGTGTTACTTTTACACCAGATGTAATGGGACACACACCTTCCAAAAAGTTCAATTTTTGTCTCATCACTCCACAGAGTATTTTCCCAAAAGTCTTGGGGATCATCAAGATGTTTTCTGGCAAAACTGAGACGAGCCTTTATGTTCTTTTTGCTCAGCAGTGGTTTTCGTCTTGAAACTCTACCATGCAGGCCATTTTCGCCCAGTCTCTTTCTTATGGTGGAGTCATGAACACTGACCTTAACTGAGGCAAGTGAAGCCTGCAGTTCTTTGGATGTTGTTGTGGGGTTTTTTGTGACCTCTTGGATGAGTCGTCGCTGCGCTCTTGGGGTAATTTTGGTCGGCCGGCCACTCCTGGGAAGGTTCACCACTGTTCCATGTTTTCGCCATTTGTGGATAATGGCTCTCACTGTGGTTCGCTGGAGTCCCAAAGCTTTAGAAATGGCTTTATCACCTTTTCCAGACTGATAAATCTCAATTACTCTGTTTCTCATTTGTTCCTGAATTTCTTTGGATCGCAGCATGATGTCTAGCTTTTGAGGATCTTTTGCTCTACTTCACTTTGTCAGGCAGGTCCTATTTAAGTGATTTCTTGATTGAGAACAGGTGTGGCAGTAATCAGGCCTGGGTGTGGCTAGAGAAATTGAACTCAACTTTCCAAAGATGTGATAAACCACAGTTGATTTATGTTTTAACAGGGGGGGCAATCACTTTTTCACACAGGGCCATGTAGGTTTGGATTTTTTTCCCCTTAATAATAAAAACCTTCATTTAAAAACTGCATTTTGTGTTTACTTGTGTTATCTTTGTCTGATATTTCAATTTGTTTGATGATCTGAAACATTTCAGTGTGACAAACATGCAAAAAAATAAGAAATCAGGAAGGGGGCAAACACTTTTTCACACCACTGTATCTTAATAGAAGTATTACAAACAAGACAAGGATGATGTGGTACTGATTTTAAGGAAAGATGCCAAAGAAACAAATCATGAAATTACAGAGTATGTATTATAATTTTGATGTTCGCTGCATACATATTCAAACAAACAAAAAAACAACCATCATTAAAAATGAGACCTGTGAAATATTGGTAAATTAGAGGTAATAATAGTAGGCTGAGTATTAACGGAGTAGTATATTCAGTTCCTATTTTGCTCATAAATCATTGGAATTTAGTTGTCTAGCTATAAGGTCGGTTTATAAGCATGGTCCTCTCTACTGCAGCAGGTCCCTATGGACAGAGCAGCTGAGTGATTCTGTGAAAGACTGCTTCTAACATCAATGCCTTTGCTTCCATTTTCTAATCAAAATAGACCCAGATTGTAAAATTAAAAAAATAAATACATTCTATTGGTTCCAATAATGAAAAATTAAAAACACAGCATTAATAAGTATATATATATATTTCCCAGTAACTGCTAGCAAAGTTCAAGCCTGGATGGATACTTGTTACCAACTGTGTAAAAGATGTAGAGGGATTTTTCTTTCACATACAGAAACTATTACAGCCAGATATTATAACCGATCCAGGGACTGCAATTCAATAATGTGCTTATCATGGAAAAATCCTGAAATCACAAGTGCTGAAAGAGTAGCCTTTTGCACGGAGCACAGAGAAAAAGAAAGGACGTAAGTAGGCTTGCCTTCAGGCTGATGCGAAGCTGAGCTCATTATAGAGATTCTGAGACAATCTTATTTAATCATCAGGTAAGCTGGGCAGAGCAGCTTTGGCTGAAAAAACTCTGCTGTGAACAAAATCATCTGAACTGACATCAGATCTGCACAAATCGCAGTGCCTCTTCCTAGATTGAAACAGAAAGGAGAGCTCCTTATCGGTTCTTTTCAAGTGATTAAAAAAATTATTTAATTTCTATATTATTTTTGTTAAATAGAGACAGGTTTGCTATACATTGGAGTATCTATCTGTAATGTTTCTTGCACAGTTACACCCAGATAAGTAAATAAAAGCAGTATTATAGTCACTCTTTGTTTGATAAATTGAAGGTCTGCACCATTACAATGTGGGAATATAAAACATATTCAATATTTTTTAATAATCCTACTTTTATTACATTAATAAGCTAGAGACCCTTCCAGAAAACCTGCAGTACATCAAAAAGCAGAACAATAAAAGCATTCACCTTATCTTGTCTGATGTTCCTTGGGTGGTAATGGTGCATACCAGGTCTTTTTTTAAGTCATAGGCTCATAGTGGCTAACAGTCATGTCAACAGCATTCATTATTTAAGGACTTTAATCTTTTTCCTTTTAACAATCTGCAGTTGATTAAACATTAAACTAAAACCAAGGAATACTTTCCAGGTCCTGAATTAAATGAAAAATTCAACCCTCCTGCCACCTGCAAATTTGTATAGCCTTTTGCAGCTTTAATGGCTCCTTGTCTCCACCCAGTGAAATTTGGAGTGCTAGGTTTGTAGTTTGCAACTGACAAGATGGTCTGTAGTTTGGATTTAATCCAAAGCTAATATTGCCCAACATTGCCATTTCAAGTATTACTGAATGACACTTTTTACTTTTTTTATTGCCATGATATTGGTAATAATGTTTCTTTTTTAAAGCAAAAAAGTAAAGTATGTGGCATTAGCAAGACATTGGTATGCAGTGTTTTGAAGATAAATTCACTGAATTTTCACTGATAGATTCACAGTTTTTTAGTTGTAATGTTTTTGAATGTTTTAAAATTGAATCAAATTCTGAAAAACCTGGATTTGCACTGCTCTTTTGAATACAAAAGAAGTGAGCAAACTACTTTCTTGCTGCGCAACATATCAAACCCAGACTGCTTTCTTTCTTACTGTTTCTTTTCACAGTTTTCCAATGATAAAACCCAAGAGGCTACCTACCATACATCTGTTCTACTTCATCAAACAGCTGGATCATTCATCTCCACATCTACCTTTCCCCTCCAACTCTTCAGTCCTTTAATACGGTGCCAGAAGTTTCCCACAAAACCCAAGATTCTTGACAGCCAAAAGCAATAGGCAGCTCTGTGTTTTTCACTACAGCTTTATATACAGTATTTTTACAATATGACAAGGCAGATAATACAATTAAATTTTCACTCCAAAATTAAACCAACAGTTTGTCTGTAATGTATTATGAAGAGGATTTTTCAGACCATTCCCATCTGCCTATTTCATTCTTTTTGCCATTCCTTAGTTTGATGAGTTTTAATAAGTTGTCAAATGTACTGTTTAATAATGTAGACAAGCAGACTTGTCACCTAGCTCCTTAGCTCTGGAGCACTCTCACATAATAAAGTCATGGACCCATTGTATGAGACTGCCATATTCATTTACACAGTCACAATACCACAACAAAGACACAATTATAATTATATGAACAATTATAAGTCAGCCAATGATACTTTTAGTTCAACAGTCACTGTACCTCTAAAGTTCATTATCTTTAACTCTATATCTGCTAAGACAGTCGTGACATCTTATTTTAACTTTCTAAAATTCCAAGTACTGTAATATTAACAGATTACAGATGTATTGACTTCTTAGACTTCAAACTCTTTTTCTAAGTGAAAATGTTTGTAAATCTGGCCCTGTAAACTATTTGCCTGACATATCCATGGGAAGGTATACCACCAGATTAAAGAAAACAGACCTGATACTTATTCTACCATTTATAAAGAGAATTTGTGGAATGAGGAGTTGTTATCCAGCCCCACTTACTTCTGCTTGTGTGTATGAACGACTGTGTCTGGCAAGTTCAGATTTCCAATAAGTGAAATCTGAAACTTCAGCTGCTGAAAAAATGAAAGTTATTTCCTTTGCTTTAGACATTCTATACCATTTTGGAAAGAGACCCCAGTCCAGTACCATAAAAGTGTAAAAATATAGCCTGCTCAATGAAAAATTGTTAGACTACACCATTATGGAGTATTATGGAGTATAGTTCAGATGGGAGGCTGTGTCAGTATGCGTAGGCTGCAAAGGAACAAGTAATAGGTTTATTCCATACTGAAAATAGAAGAAAGAAAACAAAAAGTTTAGGCTGTGGAGCCTTCTTCGGGTGTGACACCTGAAGAAGGCTCCACAGCTAAAATGTTGTTTTTTTTTTCTTCTCTTTTCAGCATGGAATAAACCTATTACTTGTTCATTATGGAGTATAGTGTGGTTAGAAAACAGAATAAAAAGCAGAACAGGGCAAAATGTCTAAGGCCGTTGAACAACAGTGTATATACATATATATGTGTGTCTCATGGAGAGCAAGCTGGGGTATGCGAAAAGACAGATTCCTAATGCAAGAAATTGTATAGGGTTAATAAAGTGATATTATTATTATTATTATTATTATTATTATTATTATTATTATTATTATTATTATTATTATTATTATTATTACACATCTTTGTAAAATTGGACTTTAAGAAAAACATATAATTACAACACAAAAACGTTTTGTATTTTGTATTTTTTGTAATGTTTTGAAAATATTGGGGTTTCATTAACTACATGGTACATATTTCAAAGTAATGGCAACAAAAACTGCCCACTGTCTCTAATAGTATTTGTTTCTTTTAATATTTTTAAAAGAAGATTAGACCCTAGTCAATAGGTGCTCTCTGCAGTGGCCCTTAAAGGTTTAGGACCATTCTTATGTTTTTAACTGTTGACCTACACAGTGGCATTTGTAGGATTGTCTTTCTGCACATATAAATTGAGAGATTACAGTCTGCTCCCAAACAGATAGGTCTCACCTTTCTTCATTCCTCATTCTTTTGTCAAGAAGAAGAAGAAGAAGAAGAAGAAGAAGAAGAAGAAGAAGAAGAAGAAGAAGAAGAAGAAGAAGAAGAATACTCCATTTGGATAATGCAATGGCAGCCAAAGAACACCAGTATGCTCAACACACATCAGTGGAGAGGAGAATAGAGTAATGAAGTCAAGTCATAGATGGTGATTATTTGGGCCAATATTGTTCTTAATATTCTGATAACAAAGCTGGATCTATGTGCAAAGCATTGTCCTATTGCAGGAAGCAATTATTAATCATTAACAAATACAGGAAATGAAACTGAACAAATGTTTTAATATTCATGGATCATTCCTCTATTTCACACCCTTTCATCCATCCATTTTCTAACCTCTTCTTCCAAATCAGTGTGAATGGGAAAAGGAGCCTATTACAGCAAGCAATGAGTGCAAGGCAAAGTACACCCTGGATAGGATACAAGTCCATTACAGTACAGACAGTAGTAGTAAACAGCAGTTTGTACTTCTAATTTCTAGTTCTTGTTCAACTTCAAACTTCTAGTGTCCTTGAATTAGCAATTAGGTTGATCAAGATCCTAATAGAATTAATTCTGTATTTGTTTTTATCTGCAGCTAAGACAGATACCCTGGATTCTTTCAAGAAATGGCTGGATCAGATCCTTGGATTAATTAGCTACTAGCTACCAAACAGGATAGATGGGCCAAATGGCTTTCTCTTGTTTTTAACCTTGTGATCTTATGTTCATTTTCATGTTCAAAGCAAACCTCTTGCAAATTCTGAATGTACTGTACTGCCAAACTGTCAAAACCCTCTGCAATAGGTTTGGAACGCCTGTTATAAACACATTCCTAATTGCTGCCTTTAAGCAACTGTGCTGACATAGATACTGTAAATGTCAATCAGTCACCAGCAGACTGTGTATCAGGAACTATCAAAACTTTTATTACCAGGAGCCAAAACTAGACCTGTTTCTGTCATCTTTCACAGTGACCTGTTAAAGTGTCTCTCTAGAGTTGTTTCCCTATGAAAGGATAGAATAGAGAGTTCTAATGTTTCCAGTTTCAATCCTAGACTTCAATGTTCTGATTCCAGTGCCTTCTGTTTAACTAGTTCCACCTATTACAAACTGTAAAAAGGTTACAAATAAGAGGACATTTAATCATTTTTGGGTACTTACTAGAGATTTGGTTTCTAGTAAGGAATTGTTTTGAGCATCTCTACCATCAGTTTCCTGAACAAAGTCAGTGTACTGGCTTCAACAACATGACTGAGTATCTTATTCCACACTCCCGCAACACTTTATGTAAAGAAAATACCTCCTGCTCTCAGAATTTAATGAATTTCACCATAGTTTACAGTTCTGTCATATGATAGTCTTCTCTATTCAAAATTTAAAAAAATCATCCAGTTCTTTCGACCTGTTGGTGTAAGATATTCCTTTTATCCCTGGATGTACTTGGTCAATAGCCTGACACAGTGAGTGGGTGGGAAAGGTGAATGTAACAGAACATCTGCAAAAATTATATTCATTGAAAACTACATGTGTCCTTCAACTGACATGTAAACTGCCTTGGTTTAGGATTAAAACAATAAATGCATCTATCATGAATAAATTCAGCCTAATAAAGAGTGTAAGAGTAAGAGAAAATAATGTGTAATTCCGTACTAGGGTTTTCACATGCCAAAAATGTCTACATGTTGCATTCCAACAGACAAAATTTGATTGTCATGTTCTCTGAGAAATTAAGACAACACCCTTATTCTTCATGATGGGACACACTGTCATTAATTAGTGTTGCTGTTGAAATCTGGCAGATAAATAATAATAATAACTGCTTACAGTTATATAACGCTTTTCTGGACACTCCACTCCACTCAAAGTGCTTTACAGGTAATGGGGACTCCCCTCTACCACCAATGTGCATCAGCTATTAGTGGGGAGGAGAACAGAGTAATGAAGCCAATTCATAGCTGGGGATTAATAGGAGGCCATGACTGGTAAGGGCCAATGGGAAATTTGGCCAAGGTTTACACCACTACTCTTTTCGAGAAATTACCCTGGGATTTTTAATGACCACAGAGAGTCAGGACCTTGGTTTTATGTCACATCCAAAGGATGCCGCCTTTTTACAGTATAGTGACCCTGTCACTATACGGGGGCATTAGGACCAAATAGACCACAGGGTGAGCGCCCTCTGATGGCCTCACTGACACTTCTTCCAGCAGCAACCTTAGTGTTTCCCAGGAGGTCTCCCATTCAGGTACTGACCAGGCTCACACCTGCTTAGCTTCAGTGGGTTGCCAGTTGTGAGTTGCAGGGTGATATGGCTGCTGGCAGCTGGCAAAATATACATTGTTACTCCTGAGAACAAGAGATGAACCTTGAAATAATGAGGGCATGGCTGACTATCCTTTGCAACTTTGCAGTAGGGCCTTTTCATGTCCTTATGAAGTGATGCCATTTGTCCATGGATATCTACTGTAGTGAAGAGACTTTGATAGAAAGGCTGACCTTCAGAAACTGAACAGTGTTTGATCTACGTGATGTGCTTTGCAGTTGTGAAGAGCGTGGCTTCTACATTTTATAATTGTATGTTAAATGGCAAAGCATAATTGCTGTCAAACCAACTGGGTGCTCAGAACACTGTCCTGTTAAGAGACAGCCCTTAACAATTCTCAGACTATTTCTTATTATCCAAGGTTAATGATATTGAGCTTCCATTCATAACTGATACAGAGTAAACATGAGACAAATGATAATCTGGTCTTTGAGGTGATCTTGAAAATCACAAAGGAGATCGGTTTGTGAGAGCTACTTCTAATGATTTTTTCAACCTCTTTAGTTTTGTGGTAAGATTCTCTTTCCCTTTTCCATTTTTGCACCAAACTGTGACAGTTTTGAACAATCATGACAAAGCAGGATTTCAACAGCTTAGATTTTTGTTCCAAGGACAGATCACCAAATTAACAGCATACCTAACATTGCTACAAAAAGAAAAAAAGCGTGTGAGGCAATCAGCATAAGAAAAATTAATTTAGTTTCTGGAATCTTTAAAGATTAAAGCAATCTGCTTCTAAATTATTAACACTTATATATACTTTTTGTTTCTCTCAGCAAAGTTTTTCTTGAGCTTAATTAGTAATATGTCTGTCTGTGACTTCCTGTGGCTGCCAGACTGCTCTTTGAGAATGCAGACAAGGAGGTGGAGTTGCCAGTGAGGGAGAAATGACAGTCTAAGACTGCATTATGTAAAAGGTTTCTGAATCTCTATCATAGAAACCCCTCTCACATATGCATCACTGGGGAGCATCTGTTAGCAAAGCTTTCAACAACCTACCACAGTTATTGATTAAATGATTAGGAGAACACTTGATATCTGCACTGTAACTTGTAGCTTGGAAAAACAGTTAAATGTTTTGTGTTATACAGTAGCTGTGTATGTTTAGCTTGGAATAATTCCTAGTCTTCAAAATAATTTGAATGTGTTTCCTACTATCTTTATTTCTGGCTTTGGTGCTTTTTCTCTTAAGCACTTGCTGAAAACTAGTTCAAGTGCCATGGGAGCTCTGTATTCTAGCCTATGCAAGGTGCACAATTTGTGTTTATACTGGACTCCCGTATAGCTGATCTATGTTGGGGTGGGCTTCACCTTGTCTCTCAAAAACTAAAGGGCTGTAACAGGAACTTGAAAAAATGCTGTCAGAGCCCCACAAGTGGATTGCCTGACAAAGACACTTAACTGACCTCAGATTGAGCTCAACAACATAGGTTCAAGTTTGAGTTATGTCAGCTAACTATAACCAGGATTCCCCAAGCCCAGTTGGCTGAGATCTGCTGAAGATAGGGTGGGATAAATTGGACTAGGTTGTCTTGGTTCTTGGCAGTGAAGAGATCCCTGTGGCCATCCGGTACTCTTGATGGGGGATATTTGTGTTGGAACACCTTTTTTGGACTGTACTGTATTGCCTGTGATATGTTAAAAGTGGAGTGGCTCAAGGGAGGGTGGGTTAGGGAAGTCTGCCTACACTTCCTCATTTTCCCCTGTAAGCAGTCACAAGTAAGCATTATAGCTGCAAGATGTGAAAAAAACACACAACGAGCCATTCCAGATCAGGTTGGTATAACGGAAAAAAATGGTTATTTCTTTTTGAATTGCTAATACACTTAGTTATGATTCAGCTAATATACATTGATTAAAGGTGAATGCCACCACCGTAGGCCTTGGCACACCAGAGGCACTTGTACATAAGGCAATGCTGTCACCTTTTACTCAGTGGTAGTTCCAATATTGAACTGTGGTCACATCCAGTCAAATTGACTTCAAAATCAACTGACCAGGCAGTTGAGGAAACCAGATCTAATTTTAATAATATGGTTAAAACAAGTAATAGGGTAATAAAAACAGATATTAATGAGAAGGACAAATAAAAGTGGCTACACAGAGGTTGGCATTGTTGCCTCAGAGCACTGGGGCCCTGGGGTCAATTCTGGAGCTATTTATGTGGAATTTGTTTGTTCCTCTCTGTGTTTGTGTGGGTTTTCTCCAGGTGTTCCGGTTTCAAGCCACAGTCCAAAGACATACTAGTAGGTTTATTGGCTTCTGGGAAAATTGGCCCCAGATTTGAGTGTGTGGCTCTGTGTCAAGTTTGTCTGCCCTGCAAAGGTCTAGCGTCCTGTCGAGGGTGTATCCTGCCTTGTGCCCGTTGCGTGCTGGGAAAGGTTCTGAAAAAAGAGGTAAGAAAGAGGTTAGAAAGTGGATGTTTCTATTATGACAGTGGAGCACACCTCCCGCTGCTCTCGTACTCCATGGCACATGGGAATGCGCAGCTACAGCACCTGAGCCTCATCAGGTTTACTATTTAAGATCCCCACTAGATCGCGGACAGGGTTCAAGCTCAGAATCAAATCAGTAGCGAAACAACTACGGAAGGATTGTTCTCCCTTTAATGAAAAACTCGACATTGTATATAACGAAGAAGAGTCGCATTACGACACGACTACACACCGGCACACTGCTCACTCCCTGGCTAAAGATAAGAATCGCCCTGCTGGTGCTCAGGCAGTACTCGTAAACCCGACACTATTACACTACACATAAAACTAAAATGGAAATCCTATTGATATTTTTAGAAAAAAGTTGATAATCAGCAATTAGTTTTCTATAACAGTTATTACCACTGTTAGTAATATGTCTGCTAACCCTCACAATTACTCAGCTAGTTCCCTCTTTTAATAGCAGTTCTACTAATAATTATGCTAATAATTAAAACAATATTACAATATTAATAACATGTCTATAATGTTTTTAATTGCATAACTGCCAGTAACATTCACCATATTTGCACAGGAGAGCAGAAAATGTCCTCTCAGATGTAATTTTAGACTCACACCTCCTTTTTTACTGGAAGCTATACAAAGTTTAAATGCCAATCACACAGACAGACATGGCTCACACTTTTATTGCACAGTCTCATAGGCTCTCAGTCAGCCACAGGAATCACTGGGCTTTCATAGCAAGCACTCCACAGCCTACTTTATATCAACAATCCTTGGATAGCTTTTCCCCAGGCCTGGGGATATCTGGCTCCATTTGGGAGGAGTGGCACACATTGATCTTCTGGCTGCTGGACTCATCCTGTATTCTTAAGAGAGGCCTTTACAAACCACTCCAGACAATTGAAAACATTTTTAGATTTAGAACAGGGTGACATCAAATTAAAAAGAAATGTTTTAATATTATGTCAGAGCCACATGGTTAACAGATTACAGTAAGGCAATGCTTGTTTTGGTTTTTGCTTGTTGAAATTACAAAGTACCTCCCTCAGTTGAATGATCATAACAATATGCAGGGCTGGTGAACCAGATGCTTGTAATCAAAGTCATGTGGAGGCATTAAGGAATTCTCTCCCATTCTCTAGGGTGCTGTAAAGCATAAGCTAATGCAGGAAAATGAAGAACAGGAGGGAGCTCTGGAATCACACAGGCCAAAGTTCAAGCTGAAAAAGAAGATTACTCTGGTGGTAATAAAATTGTGTGTCCCAGCTCCTTTTAAGGACTTTGTAAAGGTGAGTGATAAATAAGCACTTGAAAGATTATAAATCAAAGTGTATGCTTACTATGCTTTAAAAAATAGTGGGATTATATATCATGCTTAAAATCTCAAGGTTGGTTTTGAAAGAGGTCATGTTTATTTTGTGCATCACAGAAACTCAGATGTTTAACACCATGCATAATTATACAGTACAGTTTGAATATACTGGGCATCAAAAGAAACTTATCACTCTATTCATACATATTAACAAAGATAGTTAACAGACATTTGCATAGTGCTTAAATATGTTTGGCGTCATTTTCATTAATTGATCATTCTCAGCAGTGATACAGTTGAATCAATAAATATAGATTTTTTTGCATAAGCATTCAATCTCTTCATTAGTGAGAGGATTGATTGGGCACAGGTGAAGTGATGATATAACTTGTTGGATGGCAAGCCTGGGGAAATTTATGAAAGAAAAAGACAGAAAGAAACCAATATAAACCAACTGCCAGCAGCTACCCATTGAAGCTTAGCAGGTGTAAGCCTGGACAGTACCTGGATTCGAGACCTCCTGGGAAAGCTAAGGTTTCAGCCGGAAGAGGTGTTAGTGGGACCAGTAGAGACTGTTCACCCTCAAGTCTGTGTGGGAACATTATACTGCAAAAAAAGTGCCATCATCCTGATGATATGTAAAACTGAGTTTCTGACACTCCATTGTTCATTAAAAGTCCCAGGGCATTTAATTGAAAAGAGAAACTTTGGCTGCCATTGCATCATCCAGGAGGGATGCTACACATTAGTGGTAGAGGAGAGTAACTGTTTCTTCTAATGCACTTTGAGACAAAAAGACAAATATAAGTGTCTTTGCTTATCATGTGTGTTAGATGCTGGAATTAGTCAACGTAATATCACTTGTTGTCTGGGGAGTTCACAGCCAGCAATTTCTAAGATGGTAAAAATGTAGTCCTTCAATGATGACAGGACATGAGCACAAGACATGAGGCTGCCCCTCGACCTCATTATGACATGAGTTACTATACACTACCTTGTTAAGTTTATTGTTCTGGCCAGGAGTATCCATCTACTACAGAACGCCACTTGTAGTCATTGATGGCAGCCTGTCTGCCCACCACTACATTGAACAAGCACTGCGATCTTATTTTCTGCTCTACCTGTGCATTAATCCTGACATAGAAACATTTAAGCAGGGCATGGCAAGTTCCTATGGGGTTCTTTTATTTTATTGCAAGATAAAAATGAGTAATTTCCTACATGCTCCCTCCCATACACCACCTTCTGTTTCAGATTCACCACGTACTGTATTAATCATTGTAGCTTTACTCTTCTCACCATGGACATACAATGGCATAGCACTCATGCTGTCTACTTACAGCTCCTGTGTCTTGGGTTCAATTCCAGCATCAGATGTCTATTTGTGTGGGATTTGCATGTTCTCCCTGTGCTCATATGGGACTGTGTGTTCCATTTTCTTCCCAATTCTGTAGTATACGTCATCTGAAATGAGAATTCAGAACAGGGCACTAGATTAAATTTTGCTGGATTTGTATTTTCAGACATTTTTACAATGTATTTATACATCAACAGAGGAAAGAAAAAGTTGTGGAAATTACAGTATGTTTTAGGGTTACAGAAGGCAGATTAAAATTCGACCTATAAGTGTAGGCCTAAATTTCACATTTAAAGGTTGATGTGTTCTAGTTGTCTATATACTATTCAAGATTATGATTCTGGTTGCAGAAGTAGGGACACTTATGGATCTTCCATTTATATTACTGAATGGTCAGAGTTACATAAAATAACTTGAGCAATGCTCTTCTTTTCACCAGTATCCTTACTCCCTTTGTATTTGTTTTCCCTTAGTCTCCTGTTTACGATTAAAATAGACATTCCTGGTAACAGTTCTGATATGCTAGTCATTAAAAAACCACAATTAACAGCAAAAGCAGAAACTTGCTTAGAACAATATTAAATTCTACCACTAATAAACCCTATTAAGATTTATTTAAATCAAATTCCAAATATGAACAGTGACAAATTGTATAACTGCATTGTGATGGCATTTGCTTAACTATGTTGATGTGTTTGCAGATAATAGAAGAATATTTGATCATGTAAATATTATTTCACAATGACAATATACTGTACAGTATAAGACTATCATATGAAGAATGATCGAACTCACAATTTTTAAGGAATATTCTTCTCTGTTTCTACTCCAATTAGTTCTTTTCATATGTAAACATAAAACAAAGTTGCAGAATGATCAAAGCCACATGAAAACCCAGGGTGAACAAGCTGTATCCAACTGTTTTTTGTCTTTCTGCATAAAATAAAAATATGGTTGTTCTCTCTGTGTGGTGTTCAGATGTATGTAATAGTATACCCATACTTTGAATGGGAAAAATCTCAGATGTCCTTGATTTTATTCAGATGACAAAAATAAAAATACAAAAGTTGAAAAGAACATATACTATAATCAATAGGTTTATTCCATGCTGAAAAAAAGAAGAAAGAAAACACAACGTTTCAGCCGTGGAGCCTTCCTCCAAATCTTTTTCTAGATCTCTTTGCTATACCCTTTCTTCCTCCCTTGGGCCACTTGCCCGCTTCTCTCACACCTGAAGAAGGCTCCACGGCTGAAACGTTGTGTTTTCTTTCTTCTTTTTTTCAGCATGGAATAAACCTATTACTTGTTCCTTTGCAGCCTACACATGCTGATGCAACTACCCACCTGATATACTATAATCAGCAGTTTAATATTCTTCTTCCTCATTCTTGCCTGTTACTTGTACTCATAATTGGCTGGAGGCTGTGGACAATAAGGGGAACTCTGAAAAAAAGGCTGCATAGACTTTGTGAACAGCAATATAAGATGACTGGTGGGTCTAAAAGAAAGGTTCCAGTTGAGGAAGCTGTAATGATGGTTTTGAGTATCACACTTGTAAACCCATCCTCTTAAGGACTCTCCAGCCCTTCCTAGTTTTGATTTATCTCCTGCACTTGCCTCCAGTTCCTGCCCCCCGTCCTATAAAAGCCAGGAGTTCCTGCCAATCTGGGCACACCTTTGGAATATGGATGCCCGGAAGCCCGTCTATCTGCAAGTCCAGGAGCGACTCAGTGGTATCAGCTTCAATGGCATCCTGACCCTCTGAGTTCAGGACTGGGAGCATCTGGTCCTGTGACCCCCCTTTTATTCCCCCGACCCTCTGCCAGATCCTGATCTGGCTTTTAACTCTGTTTGTCTGTGTTAGGATGGATCTCCCGGTTTTGGACATTGGAACATTCTCGGATGTGCCTCGGACTCCTTTGGACTGCACCTAGAGCACACCCTCTGTTTTCCTTCCAGTCCCTTTGCATGCTTTTTTTCTCATGTTTTCCCCACTGCTCCCCGGATTGTGCTGTCTGCATAGGGTCCTGAAAGAACGCTGTGTGACAATGCGTGCGTTGCAATAAAGCCTTTGTTCTTCCTGCAACAGCATATGCAGTAACAGGCACGTATGTGGCCATACTGGCCATTTCAAGATCACCCAGAGAGCGTTGTGTCAACAATTTCATATTGGCAAAACAGGAAGCTGGGAACACATCATAGCATTGAGGATCAGAGAGTACACTGACCATTCTGTCTGTCTTACAAAGACACCAGGAAGAAGTAAACAAATTGTGAGAGGTCAGAAAGACCATCAGAAGCTAAGATCATCCTTTCCACCAGCTTTAAATTAAAGTTCTTTATAGAACCTCTTCTTTCATTTAAAGATTTCAGATTTTCATATTTCCATTCGTTTGGACATTGGTTCACACCTGCTGTGCCTGTTCTAACATGCTGTTTCTTTTTTTCTCCTTTACTTTACATCCTTGCAACTTTTATCTCTCTCCTTCCCTCATGAAAAAGGCTCAATTATTGAAACATCACACATTATTCTCTCTTTATACATCTCAGTGTGAAATTAATCTTGAATAGTGCTGTTGTTTTATATATTAAAATTAATACAATTATTTAAAGAGTTCACGGCTTACAGATTTGCTAATGCAGATTACTTGTCGTTAGCAGCACACAAATCACAGATTTCTAATCTTACTGGAACCTATTTATTCCCTTAAAAGATACTCCAGGAATTTAGGTACTGTAGAAAGTAGTGTAATCTTAATTAAGTAAAGGCATCTCTAAATATTTCAGAACAGTCAACTTCAAGACTGTGAAACTGATGTTGGAAGTCTTTGTGCATACCCTCAGTCATATTTTATTTTAGCCTGAGAAAGACCTGTTATATCAATATCTTAATGTCTGACCTACACCCATAAATAGGAGAAACTACAGTACCTGATTTGGTCTTCAAAAACTCTTAATGCCATCAGCATAGCAGCAAAACCCAATTTACTTTAATTAAAACATAATTTTTAATTAAATTGATTTAATCCTGATTTGTACTGACCACCAGTCTAGCATGTTTATCTGCAAAAGAAATAATGCATATCTGCTTACTTATTTAATCAGCAGGCTATGAAAAGTAGGACAATGGCAAGAAGACAATATAAATGACATCTTTTAAATTAGGATGTCTGAAAATGTCAGGCAATTAGTCAGATTTGAATGAAACCAAAAAGAATATAATAGATGCTTTTTGTTTTTTGTTAATTCTTATAACTCTGTTTTATTGTCAGGCCCTGTACAGTAGTTAAGCAGCAATATCATTTTAGTAAAGGTTTAGAGCTCCATTTACATAGAAATTATTTAATTTTTAGGACAACCTTAAAATCCTATTCGACCTCAAAGATTCCAAGGGGGCAAGGTGTCAACCTTAGACATATTTATTAGTAATTGTATTGCTGGTGACAGATAAACTAAAAATTATATAAAAAAATGGAACACATGAAAAAATATACTTGCTTACCTACTGTAGCATTCATTTCTAGCCTCTTGGGGTTCATGTTTATAGTTTACCAATTTGTACTTTACCTCTCGTTTCCTTCAGCGCTGTTCCCTGAAAAACTTAACTGCTTTGAAACAGAAGATCTCACGTTGCTCAGCAACAGCACACTACCTAAATGGAGAACACAGGAGTTTAGAGGGATTCGTGAAAAAAGAATCAAGGCTGCTATTAATCTTGACAGAAAGCACAATCCCCTAATTCTAAAAGAGTGCGGTTTTCCTGTCTTTTCAATTGAGGCAATTAGAGTGTTTGCTAAGAGTGAGCCCTGAATAATTCAATAAAGCCTCATAATGTAGCCGTGGTCCTATAACATATCAATTGAGATATTTATACATGTACATAAAATTGCCATTACTTTAACGAACTGGTTAACAACCAATGGAAATGTGAAAATTGCAAGATAGGATGATTTTATAAAATACACACTGGGTGTCCTATCAATGTTCTTTGTTTATCTTTTGTCATTAGTAGAAGTAAAAGAAAGGAAGAACAATACAATTGCTGAAGTAATACTCAAATTAAATTAAAATTATTTCAGATTGCATTTTATATAATATTAATTATCCAGATATTACGAAATGTCAGGATGCAGACTTAATCTTCTTAAGTTACCGCACTTATAAATCACAATACACGTAATTCGATGGATGAACTGCATTCATAATTCTCAATCTAAAGCTCCTTCCTCATACTGTATAACAAAGGCAGCAATGTAATAACAACTGATTTACAGAGTTTTTCTATTTCCCAATGTTGTTTTTGTTTCTTGCGTTCACTATTCTCCTTTATCTCTCAAAGCTGTTAAGAGTAAAATCAGATTGCCTGTAAAAATTAACTATGTCTTTGTAAAAATGGAATCTAAAGAAATTAGATGACATTTATTGCTGCTGTTTGATGCAAAAGATTATTTGAAATGCATACATTTGAGATTGGAACTACAGTGTGTTGTTAGTATAGTAGTGTTCTCCCCAAATTTCAGAGCATACTTTTGTGGAATAGCTGATCTGAACTGTTTAATATGACATGTATCTATCCATGATGGGCCAAAATCAACAGAAATCAGCTTTTATCTATTTTTTTAGCATAAGTGATAGATGTCTGTATAACACAATTGTATTTCTCTGCCTATATTCCTATCATTCAGTTGTAAAATGCTGCTGCATTTTCATTTTACTTTCATGGACTAATTAGCAGTTAAAGGTCACATGTAAACTGAAACTAGCAAAAAAGGACAATGGGTTCTTAATATTTAATTTTTGTTCATCTATGTCATTGCAACTGATATCCGTTCATGTTATACATTACAAGTAACAGCAGAAATAATATCTGACTCAGCAACCAAATTGCGTAGATTTGCCAAGTGGCCTCTTCACATATATAAAAACTGTAAGTCAGAAAATTAAATTAGAGTTATGATTGTCTTTTTGCAGTTTATTTAATGAACAATTCTTCTTTCACAGGACAGGATGCTCAAAATTGTTTGTTAAAAAGTAACTGTTGTAACCTTCATGACCAGGCACAGGTCAGTCATTAATTACCATCTTTTTCAAATCTACAGATTGATGTTGTTTAGAAATTAAAGAGTTGGTGCAAACTCCTCAGCATGCTCTGTGTTCTGTTTTTGCCCCTTTTGATTGATTAATGCAAACCAATCCACACAATTGTCTTGGGACTAATTAGTGAGGAATGACTGACTGATGATAAAATGCATTTAATCTGTTGCTTTATTTTTAAAGAAGATAATGCAAAACAAAGAAACTATCAGAGACAAGCGTTAAAGAGGGAAGAGGGAAGAAATGTTTTTAATCTTTTGTTTTATATACAGTATAAGAAGAAGTTTTATGATTCATACAGTTATCTTGACGATTTAAATTATGAGCTGTTGATGTCATTTACCAATATCCATTCATATATTATGTATAAATATATTGTGACATTGATGATAAATTGAGAATGATTTCTCGCTCAAAAGTTTCTCTCTAGGTTTTTAGTCCTGAACTGAAGCTATAAACTGAAGGGTTTGCTCTGTTGTATTTGGATGTTTGTACATTTATCAATCAACAATGCATTTTTATAGAACAATAATTAATCATGTTTGGCCTGAGTGTGGAATTTACATCACTTACCTAGTAAACGTCCTGTCATTAATCAAGTCTCTCATGGGAAATATGTTAATTCAACAGGAGTGTTTGGTACTCTATTTCCACCACAGTTTGAGACCATTACGATTCCATTATCTCACCACCAAGGGCACCTCACATACTGGCTGCTGGCCTAGCTGCACAGCAGAGGTGCAGACCACCCAGATAGCTGTAACCAGTCATGAACTGACAAGTGTACCTACAGTAGGGCTCCACGCCTCCCCTCCTCACCTCTGTATAAACTACTCAGTTTCCTATACTGTACAGTACCTCTGATTAGAGATCTGGACTTCACTTGCCTGGTTTTTCTTCATTCTAGTTTACTGTTCCTTACCTTACTCCTGTTTAATTCCAGTTCTTATTTATTTTCTGGTTCTTGATTTCTCATTGATTTCTTCTGCTTTTCCCTAGTTTCCATTCACTTGCTTCTTGTTGTCATTTCTCTTTTGATTGCCTTCACCGTTCCCAATATTGGTCTGTTCTTGTACTTTGTCTCTGGATTTCATCTTCTGGTTTCTGTTGTTTGCTCCTAGTCTGTTGGTTTCTGCTCAGGGTCTGCTTCTTAGTTTGGTTGTTTAGGCAGCCTCTGACTATAACTGGCAAAGATACGTTTTACTGACAAACACTGATGTTCAAACAGATGATTCATCTATTTAAAGAGATGGATCAGTACAGGAACACCTTGATCCCCAATGATTTTTTTTCTCATAAAGCACAAGTTATAATTCCGAATATGTCTGAAATTCCCTGAAGAGCAAGTCTGAATAGCAATTGTTTTAAAACACTGTATTTCAGAATGGCATACTGGATGTTAAGGAAATGTCACTAGTACTGAGATTTAAGAATGCAGAGTAAATAAAACAATGACTCTAATCAAAAAAAGAAACAGAAAAGTTGCAGACTGGTAACAGACACTCTGTTTGCAATGTTTGTCTGGGTGTTCGTCCTAAAACCTCATTAAATGCTTTCATTAAAGATACTAATAAAACAGCCCTGACAATTGAAATGGATCATTAGCTCCTTATGCTGTCAGTTTAAAAGAGTTCAGAATGTGCAGACTGACCCGTGATTTTTCCCAAATCCTTGGGAATGTTAACCTCTTTTTATTTAGCTAGGCATCAAAATTCCTTTTTTGTAAAGCATAAGAGTTTAATTCTGAAACATACATTATTGTTTTTATGTCCAACTTTTGCCTCCAATTGACCTATTTTGCTTCCTGTTTACCAACTTGAATTAATATAAAAACCATTCATGATCCTGCATTGGGAGAGCAAACATCTGTACTGTATATCATCTGGCAGAGGTCTAAGGCAAAGTGGTGGAGGTTCTTTTCCATTACTACAGATGCAGAAAGCCACTGCTGTGAGCTGAGCTAGGTCATGTAATCATACTGGCAGCTTGCCTGCCTCACTGTGATTGCCTCACTGGTGTGACGTACTGTACATGCAGCAAATTTCTATGTTTTGTTACTTTTCTTTGCAGCTCTGCAGGGAATTGTATTCTACTAATGCAGTAAATTCTTTTTTACAACAGATTTCAGTAAAATTGTATTTTTGTGGATATTTTTTTGTTATCGGTGACTTTGATTAATTTTTTACATGAAACTTTTTCTTGCTTGAATCTCTGACACCCTGAAAAGAAAAGAGCAACTTCCCATAGTGTGTTCAGTTAAGCACAAAAATATAGACAGCATGGTCCTTTTGGGTTTGTGTTGTGGGTTGGAATGGTAAAGTATCATACAACGGACAGATTAATGTTTATCTCTTAACCCACCATCTCTCAAGTTCTGACAAATGTAATCCAAAAATAATAGGCTGCTGAGCCACAAACTGCAGGGACTCCTTAGATGTGATAAAAAAGAGGCAAAAATGCAGAAGGATTTTTTAGTTATTTTATATCACCTATATCTTACAAATCAAGAGGAAGCTGGTTCATTTGAGCACATCATTAATTTAATTAGCCAACTAAGAGCTATATGTATTGAAAAACAGCTACATGTATGTCTTAGAACTCGCACCTGTATACTCCCGCTGTCACAATTGTAGTCCCTCCTCCTTAAGGGTGCTCCAGCTCTTTCTCTTCAGACCTAATTTTGTGCACCTGCCCCTTGTTCCTGCCTCCTTCCCATCCCCCTTAAATGCCAGACACCCACTCAGTTTGGGGCTCTGCATCTGATTCCCATATCGTGCGTGCCTGGGACGTGTATTCGTCTGGCTCTGTCATGTTTTTAAGTTTCCGTTCCTGTTTCCGTTCCCCCCCCGACCCGGTTCCTGTTTTTAACCCGTCTGTCTCATATGGATCGCCTGGCTTTTGGATTTTTGCCCTGTCTTTTGGATTTTCCGTTCGTCTCATCCTTGGAATGTTTGCCCCGGACTCACCCCCCTGGACACCTGCGCACTTTGGACACGCGCCCCCGTATACATTCCCGAATCCCGCATGACTTTTTCCTAGTGTTTCCTCACTCCACCCCGGATTGTGTCATCCACATAGGGTCTGGAAAGAACTGTTCGTTACACCTGCCTTAAAGAATCCAAATTGAGATACATAGCAATTTTTTTATGAATCTCAAACAACCACTATGTCAAAGTTTTCAACTAAACAATATTAGGATGAACCCTCCTTTGTATTATCCATTCATGTTTTAGAGTCTTCTTCCAGTTTAGGGTCATGGGAGAGCCAGAGTTTATCCCAACAAAGAAAGGCCCAAGGCAGGGTACAACCTGTACAAAACAACAGTCCATCACAGACCAGATACACAGAGACAGACATACCACATATTCCCACCTGGGGCCAATTTTCCCAGAGCCCAGTTAACCTACTGGTATCTTTTTGGACTGTTGGAGGAAACCAGAGCACCTAAAGGAAACCCACTCAGACATGGAGAGAGCCCACAAACGCCAAGCAGATAGCACTCCAGGTCCAGAATTGAGCACAGGGCCCCAGCACTGTGAGACTGTGGTGCTCACCACTACACCACCATGTTGTCCCCTTTATTTTATGTTTTTGGGAATTTATAGTGTTTAACATAAATTTCTTATTCAAAAATGTTCAATCAAGCATCATCATACAATACATGAATAAATTACTGTAAGAATAAACTTCGAATAGTGTTCCATAAAATAATACAGTAACTAAGAGGAATGTTTCTTAAGCTGCTGATAGCATTGACTTTTTCCTCATTATAAGACCTTTATCTTTGGTACTTTAATAGTTGTTAATGAGTAATAAGAGTAATAAGACTGTAGAGGAATCATAAATAAACACTCTTGGCAATATATTATTTTCAGCTTTATATAATTGCATCTGATTTAATCTTGATAAGGTATTATCTTTGGAAATCTGCAAGACACCCACAGCTAAACCTATATTTGTAGGTATTTCCCTTCAACCTTTAAAACTGTAATCCTCTTACATGTTTAGATGTTGAATGAATTCATTTTTTCCCTTGAATCCATTTTATTATTTTCTATTCCTAAAACAAAAGCAGTAATTGTATTTTATTTTCTTTTGCCCACATTAATTTCAAAATTAATGCAACACTTTATGAGTACTTTTAGGAATATACATAAAGTACCTCTGCAGACTACTAAAGAAAATAGTCTTAAACAATATATTTTAATGCAAATCAATGACTGCTCATAATAGAGGCATTATTACTTACATACCAGAGGTCATGTTTAGATTTCCAGTTAATCCAGCACATTTATCAAAATTTGCTGTGGATAGTGTGTGGATAGATGATACAGGAATTGAAATTAGAGTGCCTCGAGGCTCTATATTAGGACCTTTTTCATTTACTGTTTACTTCTTAGCTTTGGGTCTGATACTGTAACTTTGTCATAAACACTTTGACATAAACCTTATTAGTCTGACTTATTTTGTTTTAAAATGGCAAAAGTTTGGATTTATGCTTTTGTTGTGTTACGAAAACACACAAATAAAGCATATATCAGAATCTTTGTATTTAAAATTTTAACAAAATTGTTTATTTTGGCTGATTTTTTGCTTCGCATGAATGTATTTAAAAATTTCATGTTCACCCTTGATAGTACTGAGTTCCTAGTAATTTTATCAGAAAAAAACTAATGTAGATTTTTAATCCTGTTGTTATTTTTGAATCTCATACTTTAAAAAGAAATTGCGTTATACATATTATGTTAGAACTTAATATGTCACTGGGCAGTTTGCTCCTGGTTTTGTTCAATATGTTTAAATGGAATTACTGTATATTAATATGAATATTTATATGATCTATAATCGATACGGATTGTCCAAATTACACTATACACATTGTAATAAAAATACACTGAGGGAACCAAAGAAAACAAGTATTTCCAAACAAACCGTCAAAGAGTCCACAAGAAAATATTCAAAATATACTGTGATTAGTTTTAAGTATAAACATGCTGATCTATTTACTCTTACTTACCAAGTAAAAGTAGTCTGTTTTTCCATATTTGTTAAAAGGTTTTAAGATTTAGACTATTAATTCTTAGTATCAGTGTGTATTATCCCTATAGACTAACAGAGTAGGAGCTAGTCACCTGAACTACTTGATGGGTAGTAAATTAACATGAATTACAAGATTAAAGGATCAACAGAGCAGTGTCCTTAAAGCAACTGCACAATTTAGAAATCTGATCAATTTAAATAACTTTTAATGTCATGTAAATTTAATTCTAAATTATTTACAGAATTTACCACAGAATTATTAAAAAGCCACTGTAGAATTCAATTCAATATTCTTTTATACTTTATATATATATATTAAGTTCAATATTACTTAATCTACCAAGACTTGAATATTTTTAATTTTTTTGGTCTCCTAGAGTCTGGGAATAAATCTAGATTTATTTTTCCAGACATTTAGATGTAGAGGATCAGCTATCCACTATAATCTCTCTGAGCATCCATTAATTGACAACAATTATTACATTATTACATCCTCTACAGGCACTCTCTATTTCTCAAATTAAGATTATGAAATTATTTTCAGACAATTTATACAAAGCACATGCAGTATTTTATTTATCCCAACAAGGATAAATAAATCATTTTTTAACCCAGACTCTTATGTTAATTATAGAGGAACAATAATTTATGTAGAAAGAAATCCCATATATACTATAGAAAGTGTATTTACTTTAATATATAATACATATATTTTTTATTTAGTTTGTAATTATATCATCACGTGAAAGCAAGAACTTGCCTGATTTTCTCAAGCAAGAATTCAAGAATTTTGCATGGAAAAAGAAACGAATCAACCTATCGTACCGTGGAGCCTTTTTCAGGTGTGAGAACTGAAGAAGGCTCCATGGCCGTAACGTTGTGTTCTCTTTCTTCTTTTTTTTCAGCATGGAATAAACCTATTACTTGTTCTCTTCCTTCTTTTTTTCAGCATGGAATAAACCTATGACTATTCCTTTGCAGCCTACGCATGCTGACGCAGCTACCCACCTGAACTATCTGAACAATATATCATGAAGGAAAAGTGTTACATATCCAGCGCCAAATCGGTTTCCTAATCCTCATCTTTTTTTCCTGCTCCTGGTGAGAAACAGTTCTTGTTAAAATCTTACCTGCGAATGGTCTTAACATTCTAAATGTACTTTTGCTGAATTAAACTACAACCACAGAAGTTTATGCTACATTTTAGCTTATAGACTTTCTCTCATGAACTTCAGGTTCCTGATGCATATGATCTCTTGATGTTATTTTGGAATGGAACCTCAATCAGGCTACCACCTGTACCACTCTTTGCTATAGAAGGTTTTCAAAGCACTTTCAACTTCTGTTTAGCCCTTTCTTGTGCACTCCCTTCTGCAATCTTTCAAGTTGGAAAGGTAAAAAGTTATTTAGGAGTCAACAAGGATTACTAGGCCATATACAAATAATCTGTTATTTGTGTATCCTGCCAATGTTATTACTGTGGATCCCATGTGCTGCGTGGAAATGAAAAATAATCAGCAAGGTCACAGAATGTGGCAACATTCATCCTATCAACTTCACCATAAAGCTGCTCCTTACTGATCTGTCAGTAAATGTACTGCACTTAGTCCTGTTTACAAATAATACAATATGATAAAATACAATACTGTACATGTTGCAATGTTTTGTTGTTTCATACACGTTGTTGACTTGTATTGCAACAAAATGTGAATAACTTTGAAACTGTGTGCTACAATGCTGTGCTGGATGCAAAACAGTGTACAGGATGTGGAAAAGATTAGTAACAAAAGGTTGTGGACTTTTATTTTATTTTTGGCACCAAAAATGAGAAAATGCAGTCAGTATCAGATTAATATAACATCTGATTGTGAAAGAGGTTCAATAACCCCTTTTGGTGGTGCATTTGTAAAAGAGAAAAAAAAACACATTTTAACAAGATCAAATAACAAATGTTTAAAGTATTGAATTTAATGAATTTGTCCTGCAATTAGAGCACTGCATGGAAGTTTTACATCATTAATATTTTTCCAACACATTTATTGCATTTGCTTCAAAGAAGTGGCTCCCTCTGTTGATCCTCATAGTGGTTTAGCACAAAGGTTTGTTGTTAAATGAGTTAAATGAATTATTGGCATCTGCTATGCAGTTCTTTTGGATGAAGGGATGTTTTTCAGGTACTGCAAATTAGCTGCAAAAATAGGTTCTAATAAAAAACAAATACAAAGGAGTAGCGTATTTTCTGAGAGTTCCTGTTATGTTAATTTGCATGAGTTGCCTTATGACATGCTCTATAAACTTTAATTTTTTTAAAGATTTAAAGATTTTAAATTCTTCTTAATGGCAAAACACGTAAGAAGACTTCTGCATGTTGATTGAGATGAAGTACAGTGAAAGCACCTTTGTCTTGCAGAGTGAAGACTCTTGCTAAGGCTCTGTTGACTATAATATGAACAAAGTCTCCTGTGGCCTTCTGTTACCTGCTGACATAGTGACTGCTGACTTCAATAAGGAAAGCAGCTTTCCAGAGCAAAGCAATACTTTCTTTGCTGTCGTGAGTTAGGATCTGAACCAACATTAAACCATTTAAAAGCCCATAAAAATGAACAACACAGCCAGCACAGTGAGGTCTGTTTAAGGGTAATATTGCAACAATTATTTTCCTTGTGTAGAAAATGCCAGGTAAGGAAAAGGAACAAATGTACAACAAAAACAGCTCTGACTAGATAGGATTGCTTTTCCTTTACTGATCATTTTTTCAAATGTTTGTCACAATACCAGTCAAAAGTTTGAGTACACCAGCTTGAAACCAGGTTTTTCATGATCTTATCTTATTCGGAACAAAAAAGGCTGTGAATTAAGCACCATTACTGTAGGTCTAATAAAAGACTGGAGAACCCAATATTGTCTTCAATGCAGAAAATGTGTCTACTACTATTCTCAGTAATAGCCCACAGTTGTTACTTTTCTCTGCACTTAGGTACTGAAATCCTCTGTTAATATCCCCAATTCCTTGTGTGATTTGCTTTAATTCATCTGGCCACCAGGGAGATAAGCAAGATAAGAAGTGCTTTCAACATTCATGATCCAAATAGTTCAATTAAAAAACAAAGACCCCTTTAGAGTTAAAACTGAATTCTCTGTAGTACTTCATATGGATCTTAACTTCGAAGTTCCCATGCAGAGAAAAGTAAGTAAAACTTTGGCACAACAAATATTATTTTTCTTAGGAAGCAATGAGCCCGTGTTTTGCATTCTGTGATGAGCCTTTCACTTTGATTTGTCTACAAAGAAGCAGGCTTTGAGTTGTGTCAGCCCTAGAGCCTTGCACTGTGACCTGAATCCCCTTGAGACGTTTATAGAAGCTTCACCTTTAAAACTGACACCAGACACAGGAATAAGCAGGCACTGCAAATACTGGAGATGTGCTGAGGAATACATTAAAGAAAATGAAAAGTGTGTGTGTGCATGTGTGTGGAAAGTTGGGAGGTTATCAGCATAGTGTCTTTACAGCTGCAGAATCCTAATTTGAACCCTCTGAATCCTTCTCAAAATTAAATCAAGAGAATAGAGCCACCTGGTGATTAAGACAGAGGAAAAATTTAATGAAAAGTAAATGGTGTGATTAAAGAGTTGTTCTTGCATTGTGTTTATTTCTTTCAACACTCACGGGAGTGGTAATATTAAGACTCACTTTTTGCTGAAGAATAATCAGATCCATTAATTCTTCCAAATGAACTGGGCATTTTGTCCGTTTTTTTCAGCACTAAGTGAATTGCCCAAGGGGAGTCTCCCATCAAAGAGTCTTCTTACCTGTTCCCAAGACCTTTCTTGAGAAAGCAGATTGCATTTGTTCCTTCATTCCTGAAAGGAATGTCCATGATGTTGGATTAAATTAGACAGTGTGAGCAGGGGTTATCCTTGCTTTGTGGGAACCGTTACAGCTCTCCAGAGCATTTCAAGATCAAAGCTTTTTAAAATATAACAATATAAATTGAATATTGACTGATGTATCATTATATATTTCAAAACTTATTTGGGCTTAATTTAAACTCCAAATGGCCAATAAATGTTACTAATGTCCTTTTTTGTGTTACATTAACTTACTGGTGCTATTTTACAAATCTTTTTCCAGTGATACCACTCATTGGTCATAATTCAAATGTGATATAAAAATAATAATTAAGGTGGGTAGCTGCGTGCACGCTGCAAATGACCAAGTAATAGGTTAATTCTATGCTGATAAAAGAAGAAAGAAAATGTTTCGGTCATGAAGTCTTCTTCAGGTGTGAGAAAGACAGGGCAGTAAGCAAAGGTAATGTAGCGGGAGAACAAAGGCTGGGAGAGAGGAGGAGCAAGAGGCGGGAGCAGGGGACAAACAGAGTGGCCAATCAGGTAGTATGAAGTCAGGATATGTGAAGAGAGGTGTGAAATGAAACCTACAATGAATAGAGAGAATTTAGAAGAAAATTATTCTGTCGTTGAGAGAAGGGAAAGGTGTGATTCTAGCTGCAGGATAATTTTAGTTTCTGTAGTCTTTCTGATGTATGAGTTAGTAAAACCAGCTTTGAGAACACAGACATAGAGATTAGTGTGACCATGGCCGTCAGAGGTGAAATAAAAAGCAATAGGCTTAGAGAAATCTTTCATCTTCACAGCCCTAACATGTTTTCTGAAGCAGTCTCCGAGTCTCCTTCCTGTTTCTCCAATGTAAATGGCTGGGCACTTACTGCAAGAGATACAGTAAATAAGGTTGCTGGAGTTACAAGATGTCATCTGTGATCCGGAATTGTCCTGAAAGACCTTGAACGAGAGTGGTATTAGATATGTACTTGCAGGTGATACAGCGAGCTCTGTTGCAAGGGAAAATGCCTGGTGTGGATGGTTGCTGAGGGAGCTGTGTTCAAGAAGGTTACGCAGATTAGGCGGTTGGCGATATAAGATGATGGGGTGGTCAGAAAACAGGGCCCCAATGGTGGTTGGGATGGAAAAGTTGTCATTAATAGTCCTGGGGATACAAAGTGTCTTGGGGTGGTGAGGAAGTACCAAAGGAATGCAGTTGTTACAGCAGTTCTTGCTCAAGTTGATGGTCCGAGGGGTGTTTTTGGCTTGGGCAAGGGCCCTGTCAATGGCACTGCTAGGATATCCTCTGTTGATGAAAAAAGAGTACATTTTGAAGGCTTGGTTCTGGAAATCGATGTTGTCGCTGCAGTGTCGTCGTACCCGAAGGAACTGGAAAAAAGGGAGAGAGTTTTTAGTTTATTTGGGGTGAAATGAGCTATACAGGAGATAGCTGTGTGAATCAGTGGGTTTGTAATAGACCGAAGTAGAGAGTCGGGGCTAGGTAATGGAGAAGTTGATGTCTAGAAACGGAAGAGCAGTGGCAGATATGTTAACTGTATATTTGAGGGATGGGTGGAAGTTAGTGAAGTGATGCAGAAAGTGCTCAAGCTGGTTGTTAGAGCATGTGGCAGCACCGACACAGTCATCAATGTATCGCTTGTAGAGGTCAGGGACAAAGCCAGTTTAGGAAGTGAAGAACCGTTCTTCTACACAGCTGACAAAAATACTGGCATAGCTGGGTCCCATTCTGGTGCCCATGGCAACTCCACTCACCTGTTGGTAAAAAAAGGTTATTGAATGAAAACGCATTTGAGAGCTAATTCTGCAAGGTGTATCAGGGTGTGGGTTGGTGGATCAAGCACTGTGCGTTTGTCCAGCGTGTGCTTGAGGGCTGTAAGACCGTCATTATGGGGAATGACGGTGTAAAGAGATGTTATGTCCATGGTAAAAATATAGCATTTGGGGCCCTGAAATTGGCATTCATTAAAAAGTTGGAGTCCATGGTTGGTGTCCTTGATGTACAGGTATGAGGGAAGACCTTCAACCAGCAGTCTCATGTAGCTTTCGAGAAAGGCAGAGATGTATGTAATCGGACAGTTGCATGCTGATACGATGGGGTGTCCAGGGGTGTCCAGTTTGTGGATTTTGGGGAGGAGGTAGAATTGAGATACCTGGGGATGTTCAATGATGAGCCGGTGATTGATTGTTGATTCAACATCCCATCTGAAAGATGAGACCTGCTAAAGCACAGATCACCCTTTCACGACATTGGCAAATTGGTTTGGAAATTCCAGTCCAGAGGAAAGAGCATTATCCACCAACATCACTTAATTTTCCTTTAGTCTCTCACCCTAGTAATGTCCACAACCCAACACTACTCTGCTTCTTAGATTTGACAAGATCAGACTAGAAGGTCGTAATGCTTCTGTAGTACAGTATGTGCAGAGACCTGCATCTCTGTTGAAACGTACCATCTCAAAGTCACACAGTCTACACATAAAACAGTAAGTCTGTTATACCAAAAGGCTTGCCACTTACTCAGGAGAACTTAAACGAGAAGTGACAATACTCTAATATTCTCAGCTTTCTCTGTAATATTAGTTACACTCTCACATTAATTGGTCCATCAACAATTCAAAGTTGTTTTGAATGTACTGTAGATGACATTTTAAGTCAATGTTCCAAAAGAGCAGCAGTTCAAAACCCCTTTAAGCACGTCAGACAAGTACTGCTAAATTAAATTAATTAAACAAATGTCAGCAAACAAATTAACTATTAAGGTGAATAAATGAACAGGCACTGATTTTTTTATTTGCCGTCAGCAATAAATTAGAATATTTGGCAACTACAGCTGCAGTGTTGTGCCAAATGTGTTGGGCTGTTACCCTAATGAGTAAGAGCTTGTCAGGTTTAATAGATCTTTACTACTGGCTTACTATCAACTTTTTATTTTATAATTTACAGCATTCTGTGCAACTCTTTGAATACTTACTGATTTCAATAAATGGAGTTTACATTTCTCTGTGGACATGATAGATAAACATCATTATGAAAAGTCCAGATGTGCTTCATTTTATGTAATGAAGATGGAACAGCTGGGCAGTAAAAGAGAGGAAAATAATATATTGCTGGTATAGACATCCCAAAAAAGATGCAGGAATTAATGCTTGGAGTCAATCTGGCAGGTGGTGATTTGGGACATACAGTTAGAAGAAATTGAAAACATTAAATGGCAATTTGACAAAACAAAAACAAAGTCTTTACTTCAGATGAAGTGAAGGTGTTCAGGCTTCAGAAAAGCAGATGTTTTTTTTATGCAGATATGAAGGTCCTGAGATTTTTTTCATCATAACCTGGTAATTGTGCCAGCAGCCAAATCACCCTGTAGCACTCAATTGGCCCACTGAAGCTAAGCAGGGTGTGAGTCTGGTCAGTACCTGGATAGGAGACCTCCTGGGAACCTAGGGTTGCTGCTGGAAGTGGTATTAGTGGGACGAGCGGAGGGCGCCCACCCTGCAGTCTGTGTGGTTCCTAATGCCCCAGTATACTGACAGGGACACTATACTATAGTGGGCACCATCATTTGGATGACTCTCAGTGGTCATTAAAGATCTCCAGGCATTTTTCGATAAGAGTAGGTACAGTAGTTGTCCTAAATTTCCCCCCTCGACCTTTACCATGGCCTCCAAATTGTCCCCATGTATGATTGGCTTGCACTTGCCCTGCGGTGTCCATGGTGTACCTTGCCTTGCACTTGTTGCTTGCCGGGTAGGCTCCGGCTTCCCACTGCACCTGCAGATTGGTATATACCATATGACAACACCGTATGGTATCAAGCAGTTTGGTAAATGACATGACATGACCTGGTAATCCACTCTATTGCAGTATTTCAGTGTAACCAGCATGTTAATGGTTATATTGATCCTGATAATGATGAGTTAAAAGAATCAAAAGAATGGGAATTCTATTGCAAAACACTCTAATGGAATGAACAAGCATGTCTACAGGTTAAGTACTTCAGTTACACAGCTTTGATTACTTATCCATGAGATTTGATTGCCTGCCAGTTTGATCATCCATCCTTTCATCCATCAATTTTCAATTGATGAAGCAGGGCCATGTTGAGCCAAAATCCATCTTGGCAGAGATTGGGCACGAGGCAGGATAAACCCTGGGCAGAACACCAGCAGATTGATGGACAGAGAAACATGCACATTCACTTACAGACATATGGGAAACAATTAAGAGACACCAATTAAACTAAACAATATGTTTTTGGAATGTGGGAGACAAGCAGAACACCTGGAGTAAATCCATGTGACCATGTGGAGTTTGTTATGTTATCCCCACAGAAGGTATATCAGAGTTCAGCCATACTACTCTGCTACCCAGAAATGGATGTTGTGGTAGACTGAGCAAAATGGTAGTTTTGAACAAAATATATAAATAACAACCTCAAAGTAACTAAGAGCTTAAACAGAAGAAACTGCAGCCTTCTAAGACCATGTATGGACATTACTGCTATAAATTGAAAAAAATTGAAAATCTGGTACAGTATGAGGTCTCTTCATTCCACTTATGAAGCATGCTTTGTGTGAGTGCTTGAATGCTAAAGCTGATACAAATGCAGAGATACAAACAGCAAAAACAGTAAAATAATTATTTTCCTTTAGCATCTGAGCAAATTAGATACAGCCAAAGTAATCCATAATCTTTGTTATGATCAAATTCAGAACTATCTTTGGATTTGGATCATAGCCTTGTTACAAAAGAAGTGGTTCTGTGTATGTGTGAAAATCCAATAATGACATGCATAGCATACAGATGGCCAACCATGTCCATATAGCCACAGACTGCAAATTTTCTCAGTAACTTGTGTTATTTTTCATGCCAAGCTTCAGTCCAATTGCATAATCGGGTCTCAAGATAAATTCATGCACTGAATGTATAGTTGATGTAACTACAGTAACTCAATGTTCACAGCAGAAACACAAGTATTAAGAATGACAAAGTTCACACTTGCAGAGAAAAAATGTCTGTATGACAAAAATTGACATAAAGATCAAACAAAACATTGATTCATTTCTGATTAGTAAATTAAAGTAATTAGTCTTTACAGATCATATTTTATGGTAGGTTTTGCCCACACAAAGAGCAACACAGGAGTATTTTTAAATTACATATTGTAACATTATTTTTTCTATCTGACTGTTTCAAAACTTTGACCACTATTTTTAAATAACTTTCAAGATGACAAATCTCACAATACAAGGCAAATTAAAAGTAATACTGATTGAAAGTAGACGTTAACCTCTTTCTAAAACATTACTTAAGGGCAATTAAAGTAATTTAGCACTTTTTCATGATTCAATTATTTATCCAACAACATAACCTTTTCATAACATTTCAGTGTTCTAATGGAAAATGACAGGAGCTATAAAAATTATTCTAGCTTTGTACAATCATGAATCTGTACAAGTATTCAATTTTCAGAAATTAAACCTTTAATTCTCAGATGCATCAAATGTTTTATATCAAGGGTCTGTCCATAAATATTTTTTTCAGAATCATAAGGAAATTCTAAAAAAGAACTAAGCCACGGTTGCTATATATACTATGTTTGGAGGGAAAGTGCAATAGATCTGGAGTAATCTTTGACATCACAAAATATGTGTATTATCTTTCTATTATATCTTGCTTGGTTAGATGTACCCTCTATTTGTTGCATGTTTGATTCGCATGTGATTCTGTAGGTTTCTCTGTCACAAGCCATTGTGTTCTATTAGTGGATCTGTTTAGAAAGTCTCAAAAGAACTATGATTTATTCAGATCATACAATCCAAGTTTAATCTTTGTTACTGTGATAAAATAGCAAATGTTGCACACTATCGCATAAAGAGAAGAATTATCCATTTGGAAAAACATATTAGATCCTTACTCCAAAGAAAACAATATTGCTCTTACTTAATGTATTCTCAATGTGATACAATACTCAAATACCTTATGAGAAATAAAAAATGTTCTAACTTGATGTAAAGCAGAGAAAAAAACTGAATAACTTCAAGGTCTTCAAGGTCACTGTAACTGTACTAGGTGTGTCAGTGAAAACATGAAATCTCTCACTCTCACAGCAACTTAAATCAGAGTAAAGATCAGCAAATGCCAGGTGTCTATATTAGTAATGTTAAATGAATTACCAAATAACCTTTACACTTTTGCAATTCTTTCAAAATTTCAGAGATCAGTGTTTTAGTTCAAACCATCCATCTGCACATGTAGACCCCACTACAGTAGCTCAACTGTCTAAAAACAAAAACACAAGGCCTTCTTATATCTTTGAGCGCTGAGTTCTGTGGATGTGCTCAGCATTTTAACCAGTTTTCCCTCTAAAATAGTGCACTGACAAAGATTTAGGCAAAAAAAAGGATGTGCTAGCATTGTCAAAGCAGGGAATACAGCCATTCCTTGTTTATTGTCAAATCTTAATGAAAGCATCTCTGGTTAAGTAGAAAGTTGTCCTTCATGACCAAGGATATCAATTCTCCATTTTTAGAAATTTAAAAGTTCTCTTCATGCAGAAAAATGTAAGAGGTTTACATTACATCCTTGATCTAAGTTCAATAATTATATTACAGTTTTTCAATCAAGTACTGTACATTGTTGTGATGCCTGTACATACTGTATAAGTATATTTATTCATTTTGATAATGAGTTACAGTGGTATGAAAAAGTGTTTGCCCCCTTCCTGATTTCTTATTTTTTTGCATGTTTGTCACACTGAAATGTTTCAGATCATCAAATTGAAATATTAGACAAAGATAACACAAGTAAACACAAAATGCAGTTTTTAAATGAAGGTTTTTATTATTAAGGGAAAAAAAAATCCAAACCTACATGGCCCTGTGTGAAAAAGTGATTGCCCCCTAAACCGAATAACTGGTTGGGCCACCCTTAGCAGCAACAACTGCAATCAAGCGTTTCCGATAACTGGCAAACGCTTGATAACTGGATAAACCACAGTTGATTTATGTTTTAACAGTGGGGGCAATCACGTTTTCACACAAACAAAATGAAGACTTTGGAGTGGCCTAGTCAAAGTCCTGACCTGAATCCGATTGAGATGTTGTGGCATGACCTTAAAAAAGTGGTTAAGGGTCGAAAACCCTCCAATGTGGCTGAATTACAACAATTCTGCAAAGATGAGTGGGCCAAAATTCCTGCACAGCGCTGTAAAAGACTCATTGCCAGTTATCACAAACACTTGATTGCAGTTGTTGCTGCTAAGGGTGGCCCAACCAGTTATTAGGTTTAGGGTGCAATCACTTTTTCACACAGGGACATGTAGGTTTGGATTTTTTTTTTCCCTTAATAATAAAAACCTTCATTTAAAAACTGCATTTTGTGTTTACTTGTGTTATCTTTGTCTAATATTTCAATTTGTTTGATGATCTGAAACATTTCAGTGTGACAAACATGCAAAAAAATAAGAAATCAGGACGGGGGCAAACACTTTTTCACACCACTGTATTTTTAAGAATGGGCCCGCTATCCCTTGATATGAAGCAAGCAATTGATTCAAGGTGCAGTTAAAAAAAACAAGCATTTCAGGTTTTGTTAATCGACACAAAGTTCGTTGGGCATGCTGATTAAATATTCTTCGCATATGGCCTAAACTGAGCTCTCTCTCTCTCTCTCCTTGTCAACAAAGTACATGCTGCCAGACAATGTGTTAATTCTCTTATTTTATATTGGAATGCTATGCAGTTGCCAAGCATGTGTTTTAAGCAGTCTGGATATGCTTGCTTCTTCTTTTTTCCTATGTGTAAATACTTCGCTATTAAATTACTTTGAGAAACACTAATAAAACGTGTCTGAAATAAAATGTCTGCTTAATTAAAGCAAATAAAGCCACAAATCACGAAACAAACAAGAAACATTTTGTAAAAAAAAATGGAGTACATATCCTCTGTACGCATTATGTCAGTACAGACAATACCAAGGATAGGAGGTCATTCCATACCTGAAGATTTGATTGTTTCCTTGGCTCTCCACTACAGCACAGTTTAATAGCTTAATAGCTGTTCAGTGTCTATGAACACCACCAGTCTTAATTACTAATTCTGTATCAGACTGAGATCCATGGAGTATCAGACAGCTGCCAAGGAAGAGCCAATCCCAGAAGCACAAGTTGCAAAGACAGACTACACCCTGGATGGAACAACAGTATATCACAGAGCATGTACAGTATACACAAGCACACAATTTAAATCAATGGACAGCAATTAACCTAGCCAGCATGTCTTTGGAAGGTGGGAGACAACCAAAACAACCAGCAAAAACTCACGTAGACATGACAAAATCTTACATTTATACAAATATCATCTGTCCAGATGTGAATTTACCCAAAGCTGCTCACCACTATGAATACAAATATGAAACAGCTCATTGCAAATCAGTGAGGTCTATTGACCTGTAGAATAATACGTTGGAAGATATCTTGGATCTGTCTCTTGAAAAGGCATTTAACAGCATGTACAGAAAAACACATGTAAATAATATGGCCAATCTGTTGTACTGCAGAATAGCTTTGGATGTTTAATTTCAATTACATACAGTATACAGTAGGGCAGGACCCACATGGTTCACCAGTGAAGTTAGTGCCCCCCGGTGACTTGCAGTCCCACTATACAGAAGATCCGGTAGAGAAGTAAGAAATTGTTCCAATGATTGAATTAAGGACGAACTTCAGGAAGTTCAGATTGTACGAGCCCAAAGTAAAATTTACCTATATCACCAGAGTTGATGCCCCTACTATTTTGAAAAGTCCCTTGGGATCCTTAATGATCCTTAACGACTAAAGAGTCAACACATTGCCTTCATGTCTTTCCCAAAGAGGGGCACCTCTTATACCACTGTGTCCACTGTCACCATACTGGTCCACTGCTTTGGATATTCTGGTCCAGAAGAAAGAGCAACACTGGATCACCAGCCCTACTTACAGCAGTAACCTGGCTTTCCTTGGAGGTCTCCCACTCCAGTACTGACCAGTCCCAGCCTTGCTTAGCTTCTGAGATCTGAACAAATCAGGTTACAAGGTGGAAACACTGCTAAGAAAATGTTAATGATTGAACACTTAACATACCTGTTAAGTGTTAAGACTATAGACTTAGGATCATTCATTTTCCCAAGGATTCTCTTATTTTTCCCAAGAGTGTGATATACTATACATGCAGAGACCTCATGCTGGCAGTGTTCTCTGAAACAGAACATCCAGTAACACAAATGGCTCTCATTACTATGCCCTAAGGTCAATGAGAGAAAAAAAAACTTTCATGAAAAAAGAGCGAAAACAATGAATGGTCTACTTATGAAACATTTTTTTTGTCTTTATCTTCACCCTGTGTAGGAGGAAACTTGGGGAAAAAAGAATGGAGGATTCTTACATATTCCATGGTGAGAATTAGGTCACTTCTTCCATGTCCTTGAAATGCCATCAGTGTCTCTTCCAATGTAATGAATTTGTGTTGTTGATTCTGGCTTTAGTGTAGACCCACTTTTCAAATGCTCAAGTAGATTGATTTTACATTTGTTCTACCATACATCCAATTACTGTACATCTTGCAACTCCTATCTTGCAAAGTTTTGATGAACTATGGAGAAGCAGGATCCAAGACACATTATCTTGAATACTTTCGTTGCAATTTACAGTAATTTGTTGTAAGACTTTTTCCAGTGATACTTGGTTAGTTAAATACAGAAAGCTTTTGTTTTTATACTTGCTGAATTCAGTGTATCTGGGTGAGCCATTCTGGGTTATAACTACTCTGGATTAATTAATCTGATAATAGGAAAATCCATTTAAAAATAAGATGTCATTGAATAGGGTGGTATTTTTCATGAGAAACTTGTTGTGAGACAGAAATATACAGTAAAGTAAAAAGCCCTTTAAACTTTGCTAAAAATCAAAGAACATGATGAATCTGATGATTTAGCTGAGACTCACGTGTAGTTTCTAATTCTCAAACTTGTGATGTCTAAACCAAAACTTTTTTTTACCTCTCTCTCATACAACTAAAAGAAAACACACAAACTTCCACAACATGACAGTGATGTAAAGACACTGTCACTGTAAAGAAATTCTCAGTAAAAAAGCAGATGAAGGTTTTTAATTTAATTTACTAGTTGCACTTATTCATTTAATCATGGAACACATACAAATAGGGGATTTGCATGTGCCTGATTTATATAGTTTTAATGTTTAGCATATCATTTTATTTTTTGTGTGGAACTTGAGTTACCATTTCAACATTATTATGCTTGACTAATTGCATTTGATTTATATTATTGTTTTGTCCTTGCATATTATATCTGTTATTTTATTTGCACTTGATATAAACTCCATTATTTTAAGCTCCATAACATATGGTATCTCCAAATAATAAACAGCTTTCTGTAATAAATGTTCATTTTAACATAAACACGAGCATGCCTAATGTTCCTTCCATTTTTAGAAATTTGATTATTCTTTGTAAAGGCCCCATTTGCTTTCAGCCTGGCCTGTAAGTACTGTCCTGTAGTCCCACCTGTAAAAGTGATCATAATTCTTCCAAAAAAACATTCGAATTTTGTACATGACTTGAGGTAAGGAGACCTTTTTTTCTTAAGGAGGACAGTACTGTGCAAAAAATTAATTGTTAATTGTTTTTTTCTTCTTTATACAGAAACACAATTCTGTGGTGACACTTAATCCTGACAGATTTGTATTTTGTATCACAAAAATAGCTTTTTAGTTTCATGAATATGTAGGAAGAAACTGAAGATTTTAATGGCACAGAGCACCTGACAATTAGTCAATTGAACTAGACTGGTAAATCTGCCAGATTATGTCCTACAACACTTTATATTGGTTGCTCATGCAAAGTTTACCTTGAGTTGTGATAAGGTGTTCAAAGATTCTGATCAATCTGAATTTAACTTTGCTAAATCACAAGATTGATTTCTTCTCATGCAAAATCAGTGATATCAATAATGTGGAAGGCACTAAAGAAAGCTTTGCATAAATAGTTCACACTTACTGCAGCTACAGTATGTAGTAAATCTGAATGTGTCAGACATTTGCATAGCAGCATTTACTGTATGTGGCAGGATACTATTCACCAAACACCACAATGATTCTCTCCTTTACAAAGAGGGTGAAACAAAGTGACCAGGTCGAATCAATGTCAGTACTATGAAGGGACCATCTTTTAGAAATTCTTCATTTCTTTTTGCAAAGCTAAATAATTTCTTTTTTTATTCAGAGAGAAATATCTGGCACTAGGCCCCTGTTTATTTAGCTGTAAATTCCTTTTTCCTGAGCCAGCAACATACTCTTATAAGAATGGACTTTCTTCACTAAGACAGAGATCATAACCAGAGATTACTGGGGAACCAGACAGACCATCCCTATTCATCCAGTACCTCTGCTGCTGAAGTATAATCACTCTGTTCTCACTTAAACCACTTAGCTTCTGTTATTGCTGCCTCCAGTACTACGCCAGTGCACTCTTGCCCTTCCAAAATAAATCATCTGACAACTGTGTCTTTGTGGGTTATACTCAAAGGTGCCAAAAGAGCAGGTCTGTTTTTTTCCCTTACTGTAAAATTTTGAAAAGCAAGGCTAACAGGCAGTGATAGTAAATTTATGATAAGCCAGGAAAAAGGTCTGTAGTGTGAGTCCTACCAAAGTTACAATGGAAACAATTTTCAATTGATATAATCCTAAAATACTCTGTGAACTAATCATATCTTGTTTGCAGACAAATGTAATTTGGGATTTGTCATAGTTTCTCCTCTTGGAAATGAGCACTGTATAAGGAACCGGAACACCTGCTGAAATGCGACATGTCCTGCTTTTTGCCAAGTTTACCCAGTTTACCCTGTGGAGGTGAACATTTCCTTATTTATTTACCCAACATCTTACTTTCCATGCTTGTGAATAAACATTGTCAGTGCAACCACTGCTTTACTACAATCTTTCGTAATCAAATCACTGTTTCATTTGCTTTAACCTTAGTATTCAGCAATACATTACCTATGCAGAAAGGCTTCCAGCAAAAGTTTAATTAGCACAAATTAAACAGTGTCTCTGGAGCTTATCCCCAGTCCAGAAACTGCTGTTGGTGGTAGAATGATAGAAAGCTTTGAAGCCAGCCTTGAAATTAGACAAAAAATCTTATGTATTAAATGTATTTCTTAATACAACATGTAGTTTATTGAGGTAAATTGTGTTTCACAAAACAGATTGTAGACCATGCTCTGTTCACATTTACTTAGTTGCAGCCATGTCTCTTGTAGTTATTTGTATTTTATAGTATAATGCCACATGGAGCTCACACTAGGGGCACTGTGTTAAACATTCCGCACACATTCACACTGTCACGCATTCCACACGCCCTCACGTTCCCATGCATACCCTCTTAAACTAACACTCACGCCACAACTAACCTTCCTATCACTTTTCACTCCCATCACTACTTAAACACACGTCATTTTTTTATCTTCGCTCACTATTACGGATTCTCTTCTGGAGCTCCTTCGTGTGCGTACTATCTCTTCAAAATGGATCTGTTCTCGCTTCCTGACTTTTGCTCCTTCCTGATTACGTTTCTGTCTTTGCGTTTTGGATTAGTTGCCTTGGTCGTGTTGTCTCTACCCAGTGATGCCCATTGGATTTTGGATACTAGGACTTGTTTTTTTGTATCCTTTACTCTAAAGACTTCCTTTAGAAGTCTACTGCTACTATTCTGGGTATTTACCTACTTGAGCCCTGCACAGGGTCTATATCTTCAGCATTAACAGTTGCTAACACACTTTTCCTGTCAGGTCAATGCCAGTCGACTGACACAATCTGTTGGGACAATTTTTCACTTTAATACTTGAGCTAAACCCCCCAATTTTCCACATATTCTCTCCCAAAAGTAGTGATCAACTTCAATCTCCTTTCAGAGAAGGCTAATACTTGAGGCATCCAGGTTTTGAAAAGGGCTGCCAGCAGATGTTTTTTCACATTCTGTCTGAGCAGTGACTAAACAAAGGATCTCTGAGCCCTTTGCTAGTGGTAATGCAGGCTCAAAGGTCTTTCCTCCAAGTAACATCATCATCACCAGCACCATGTAACTTCCTGTGATCCCTTTCATGCCTTGGTATTGCTTGAGATCCAAATGAGAGATCATTAAGCCTTTGTTTGCTTTATCCCAGGCACGTGAATCCATACACCAGTTCATACCCTTCACAAACTAAGGTTTGACGCTGCCCCAGTGCCAGATTTTCCATTAGGCACTGTAGGCACAGTGCCTAGGGCCTATAACATTTTTAGGGCCTACAGTACGAAGGAGGGAAACAGTAGTGATCAACAGAAAAACGAGCTGAAACAACATGCTTGTGATCGACTCTAGGTGCTCCAAATCAATAATCATATGCTATCTAGCGGCTGTTCTAGAAACTAGAAGTATCGAAGTTATGGTCGCTTGACTCACTCCATCAATCACGTGGTTTAGCATTACAATAGTGCATCTTGTCAATCAACGTAATTCAATTGGCGTTTAACCCTCTTGTTGCACATTTTGGAGTGAAAGTGCCTAAGGCCTACGAACACCAAAATCCGGCCCTGCACTGCCCTTGTCCCTGGCCCCTTACTCGTGAACTCAGTGCATCAGGGCTTTAACAGCCATCTCGCACACTGGTCCCTAGTGGGTAGTTTTACTGGAAAACCCATCTCTCGGCTGTTCTTGTTTGGCTTGAACTGCACTATTCTCTTCTGTACCTTACTGGCAGTCCAACACAGCAATGATTGAGTCTCTTACTCTTTTGGAGCCTCTATCAGCTTTTCTCTGTTTCCCTAACACTTCACACACTAACTCACTAAACTTCACTCACATACAGTAAGTAAACTTCTAGTTTCTTGTTTTCTCTCAGATAGCCCTGTTCCCTCTCACTCCTAGAACAGGCTGTCTCTTTAAATACCCCAGTCCCCTTTGGGATTGCTGGCACACGCATTACAATAACTCACCAAAGACCTTTAAGCTTACACACAGACTGCTTAAGTCATCGAGTACAATTTTCATTCATGACACACAGCTCAGTGGCCTTGTAGCTTTCATAGCCATGTTCCTTCTGCATTTCTCCAGAACGGGTTGTTTGTAAATACTCACGGACAGATCCGCTCTGGGTTCCTAGATCTCCCTCACTCCCCTTCCAGGGGAGAAAACTGCAGCTTGCTTCACTTGCTGGTTTCCCATAGTAAGTGCCAGCCCTGGGCTTAAGCAATCCATGTGTGTGAAAAATTCCCTATAGCAGCCTTTTCTGTTGCTGCTGTGTATTATCCTAATGAAAGCTCGGTCACCAATCATAGTCGAGTAAATAATATGATCCTGAAGCATAGAAAACAAGAGCGGTGTCACACCCTCTACATCTAGTGGACGCTCCTTCTCTGTCCTATCCTAGTTTCCCTGTGTGTGCTTTTTGTGTCCTTCCAGTGTGTCTTTGTGTGTGTGTCTTTGCTCCTTGCTCAGCAGTGAGGGTACAGATGTCTTGAGCCCCGCCTAGTACCAGGTCGCCTTTCCCATGGCCTGAGGGCATAGGTTTCTACCCCGACATTGTCTGACCCCTGAGCCTGGGCTAACCTCCGTGTTGCCCCTTTTGCCGCTACGCATAGGGTCTCTACTACTCTCCGTGTCATTCCAGAGCATGCCCTTCCTTCATCTGTGAGAAGTGGGATGAGTGATCTCAAAACAAAGGGTCTGTAGGCCAAATTAATCCACTGTAATAATGTATTTGTATTTCATCTAGCGAATGGTAGACAAGACACATTTTCAAGCTAGACATGTAGACTATTGGAGGTGTTTTACTAGAATTTACAAGATTCAAGTTTCCCGCAATTGTACACATGCCATGCGGGTCACCTGCTAAAATCAGTGCTTCCTGACCAAACAAAAGTGTGAAAGCAAATGTACAAAGGACTGTTCAGCAATTATACATAATCAGCATTAAAATGCATTTTTTTAAATTGCGGATACTCCTGTTATTCATTAAATGGGGGTATTGTAAACACTACCTGTAGTCCTTCGGATTGCGGTCACTTAACCAGTGACAACGGCAGAGGCCGCACAGATAGATACCAATGATACCATGGATACTAGCAGAATAGATACCAGTGGTCTCAGTGGACTGGCCATGATGAGCATCAGTCATGCAGTGAGTCAACTACTATAATATGAAGACATATTTGGTGAGTTTGCCTCCTAGAAATCTAGGCAAATTGATTTATAGAACTTTTTTAAAATAAAACTTTCCCATTTGCTTAGCCTTACTGATCTCACTCCCTTATTATTGAGAGCACTTAATTACATATTTATTTCTACAATTCCTTTATACAAAGGTTTCAATACGGTAATTTATGATTTGCTGTAATTTTGAAGTAAAAGAGATTCTATTACTGTCAATGTTAAAAAACGTTATCCTAGTAAGATTTGTGCTTCTTGTTCTTGTTTGTAACTTGTGAATAGATTTCCTAGTTATATAATTCATTTAATAACTTGTTCTAAATAGTAAAATAAAGTTATTTTGGGAGCAAATAATAGTAGTGTATATGCAAATCGTGATCTTGGGGGGCCACATTACCAAGATCTTATCTAGGGCCCTCAAAAAGTTAAGGCCTCCTGCTGTGTAACTGGCTGCCGACACCACACATGCAGCTGCTACTCTTCTGTTGTGTAACTGTTGGTTACACATAGTGAATCTACTTGCACACAATACAGAGTGTGTTAGCTCACATGACTAATGCAGACATGCCGGCACTACTGCAACTCTGGGCCTGCTGCTCTTAACCATGCTTTCATATGTGCCATGACACGCTGACGATCTACAGCTGTAGGGCCTTAAAGACATAAGCGTCTCCAGAAGAAGCTTCACCCCTTGGCATTCCATGTCTTGGCCAGCCTTACAATAGCAATTAACTGCAAAGTAGTTGAATGGAGTGCATTAACAAAGCATTCATAAGGGTCATTGATACTGATTTGAGATGTACAAGGGATAGAGAACATGATAGAACTTTCATTTTGGAAGGCATACTGTATCTTGAGTTTTTCTATGTTATTGATCGGTGGACATTTTAAGCGCTATTATTTTGCAATGTTGCACTGTTTAATGAAGGATGTGATTTTAAAGTTTTAAATGCTCCTCCTCAACAGATCTTCTGAATATATACTTCCCTGACAGAATATTAAAGAATGCTTTTAAAACTTAGTCAGTCTACCATCAGCGGCCATTACATCTGCAACTTGTTGTGTTGATTACGGCAGTATTGGACCACTCAGCCTACAGCAGAAAATGTGCTGTGGTATAAGTAAACTGCATCTAATAGGACATTCTTGAATATTCCACATGTGCTTCAATGGGTTTGTGAGAGACTGAACTCAGCTATTAGCCTCATCTGCCTTAACATTCAGTGAAACACTGGGGGCATACAGTATGTGCCAATATTTATACACAGTATACAGTGAGAAAAAACTGTGATTTGCTCCTTCACAGCCCAGTTCTGGGCCATTCCTACCATAGAACAATAATGTATTTTATTAATGAAGCTCTGGGCAGCTAACAAACAGTTGTTCAAATGATCTCTAAAATCCAAATACTTAAAACTTTAATTGTCTTCTATTAAACTTGCTGGTTTTACTCCATTCAAATATATTGATAGGGTGAAAAAGTTAGATATTTATCATAGTCAGTTCATTACCTCTATGCCAGCATAGTTTTATTTAGAACTACTATATTTTGCAAGAAAGAGACAGACACTGAAACCAACACTCATGGGCAAATAATGAAGTGGAGGACTCATTTTCTTTCCTCATTGTGATGAACCCCAAGGGGTGATGTAGCAGCCAATTAAACCTACCCTCTGTGTCTTTGTAAGGTGGGAGGAATATGAAGCATTCAGCAAGTACAGGGATAACATGCAAATTGCTCAGGTGCCATATGACTGAATCAAATCTAGGACCCATAAAACAACTGAGCTAACCACTGTACCATTATACTGCCAATGGATTACGGTCACAAATAAGATGTAACAACTATCACTAAAGCCTAATAAGACATGATGTTGCAGATACCAGTGGTTGTATAATGTGATATTAAAACACAAATGCTAATGTTTTTAATTATATTTTGTTCTTCACAAGGGAAACAGTCATCCATTTTCTAATCACTTAGAGGTGGATAGAGATTATGCAGGATAGACTCTGGAATGGACAACTGGGAATACAACATACTCACAACAGGACCAATTTTTCTCAGAAGCCAATTAACATATAAGCACGCCTTTGGAGAAAACTGGAGTACCCAGAGGAAAACCACAGAAAACAAGGGGAGAACTTTTAAACTCCATGTAGATAACACTCCAGGAACTGAACCCAGGGCCACAGCAACAGACAGCAATGCTAACCACACCACCAGGCCGCCCACATAAGGAACATGTCATCTGATATTGTGTGCTAAACATTCCACACACTCAGTTCTATAGCATTGTTTGGAACATATTTTAGTGATATAACTGTGAAGATAAACATTGTACTGCTGTTGTTCCCATGACATTTTGTCTAATGCTAGTGCTTGAAAAGTAAAAAAAAATGAAAGAAATATTCTTTGGCGCATGCTCCTCACTCCATTTCAAGATTGCATATCTAACCATACAAGGCTTAAAAATGAACATTTTTAATGGTAAATGTTTATAAAAGGCAAAAAGGTGCATGAAGGCATAAATAAGACTGATTACAGAACGAATTAGGAGGTTGTGTGAAGCAGATGGGCTGTGGGTGGTTTGCAGTAAAAGTGAGCTTTTTCATGTGCTGTGGCTTTATGGTGAGTCCTATTTCAGAGTCCATGTACTTGTAGGGCTCTATATAAGCACCTTCATGTGACGTTTTTCAAATGCAGGCTGTGCTGCTGATTGGATGTCTTGTACTTTAGCAGAACTAAACAAAATGTATTTTAACTGCTAATTTGGTTGTTACAAACTATTGAAAGGGAATACTCTTTTAAACTATCAAAAAGTTGGGTGATATGAATTTAAAAAAATACCAGTTACCATGATACTGTATATGTACATTAGTGTTTTTACTGTATTTAATATGTTAAGTAAGGCATTACCTCTTAAATGCATTTTCACCAACTATTTATTTATTTAAAACAGTAATCAGTTACATGAGTAACTGGAATTTGTTTAAAAAGTACTGAATTTAACCTGTTCCCGATCTGCCCCCTGAACACACTTTATTCCTATCTGCAGAGATAGAATAGATAAGTAGCTGATTAAAATATATATTCCTATAACTGGCAGAATTGGAGTTCAGACAAAACTGCTGCAGATAGTGTGTATGTAAACCTCAACTTTAATTTAGTACTTATTAACTATAGGTTAACAAAAAAAAACATTTCCCCAACCCTTACATAAAGTACCTCCTTTTTTCTTCATTTTTGTTAGTAGTCCTGAGGTAGAGCTTTGGATAAACTTTAAGTACTTAAAGTCTTATATATTATATAAGTCTTATTATACATGGAATATAATCAATAATCAATTGAATATGCAAATGGACCAAGATTTGATGGATCAGCAAACAGGACTTGAAGAGCTAACAAATGTAATTAAGCATTTGTTATAGAAAAAAGATTCTTAATTGAAGAATTTAGATTCTTCAGATTTAATGGAGAAGGTATCTTCTGGTCTCCAGTGCTTTGTGTGACACTTGTTTTCCATTTTTGTTTCTGCGGTGGTTGTTGGAAGCTTTTGGGCAGCAATGCAGACATCCTCTTAATCATAAACCACAACGAGAAGTTGTGTTAAATGCGAAAACAAAATGCAACAGAAAATTCCTGTAAAAGTGAATTGCAGGATGCTCACAATGATCCTTTAAGACTACTTTTGTTCCAGTGGCAATAGAAACATAAAAGAAAAAATGGATAAATGCATGTTGTTTTAGTCCTGCTGAGCAAAAGAAGTAGATATCTTTTATTTAGTGTTGAGCACACTGTTCTGTCCAGACCTCCCTGCTGTGACATAGTTCTCTACTCACCTGACAAATGCAGACTTGCTAAAGGTAAAAGTAGCTCCGTATCGAGAATGTCTTTATGCCCTTGCTGGAGTTCAAATTCCTTCAAATTAAGGACTACACTTTAAGTGAAGCACAAATCCATTTTCCATTGTCAGGAGGACCATCCAAAGCCATTAACAAACCTTAGGGCCTATGTCAAGTTGTTCTCTGTGCACTGAAAACATTACTTCAAAAGGGAGAGTCAAGTTCAGTTATACAAGATGGTACATTTTTAGGAAATAACATTTTTCTATAGGAAATAATTTCAAGGCATAAAAATTACTTTTGATTTTGCTACCTATACTAGCTTTGTGGGAGCATGTATTCAATTTTGTAGAGTCCAATGATTGCACTGTGATTTTATCTACATCTCTCATTTTGCTTGACTAGATACCGCGGAAGACTGGGGACCGAGGCAGACAGATTTTACAGACGTCTGGTCTTTAGTGTGCAGACATCATAACTGACACAGAATGGCAAAAACCTGCCAGGGCACCCAAGTGCCATAAAGCAGTAACCCCCAAAACCCAACATGGAACAGCGTCATAAACCCCAAACGGACGCTGTGTGTGACATAACATATACATCATAATCACCTCTTTCTGCTATGCACAAGTAGATTGGTTATGAGTAGCTGTCTAGACCTTTTCCATTTTTCTTGAACCTAATTCAGAAACAAGTGAACCAAGGGATAGCTTGGAAATAGGGTGGAGGAAGGATGTTTGAGACAGATACGAAGGGAGGTGTTTCTGTTCTACATATATACTGTATATACTGTAGCTAATTTGATTGACTTGTTGTTGAAATCCCTCCTGAACTTTAGTTAATAACTTCCATTGATAAACATCACAGAGGCCAAACCTTGGCAATAATGTTTAAGAAACACCACCAGGCTATTATACAGAACACAAAATAAGATAAGAAACTGGTGAGGTTTGAAATTGCTTATTAACATTGATTATGTTTATGAAGAAACTAAGAATTTGTGTATACTGTAAATGCAATACTTATCTGGCAAAATAACCTTTTTCACTTACAGTATTTCAGATTTCAGTTGCCATTTTCACATAGCAGTAATTTTGGTGATCACTGGTTATTAGCACTGGGTATTAAAACACCTGATGTTATAAATATTGTATTGCATATTGTTTTAGAAGAGTATATGTTACAGTAATGATACACATATCTGGGTGGATATTTGTGTTCATTTGCAGTTTCATTTTCCTCAGCAGAGAAGCACATTTATGTTATGAAGTTGAATTATGTTGTGTAAGCCTTTGGTGGTGCAAAGCGAGAATGATACTGTACAAGATTAGCATAATCCAAGCAAAATAATGCATCACTGGTACCAATTAAATTGTCTTTTAGACTTCAGATTTTGGTGTCCTTTTGCGAATTTAGATTAAACAATTTTTTATATTCAAATTGTCTGTTTTTAATGATGGTTTGATCAGATAGCTCAGCTTATTACCACTATGACTCTAAAAGCAGCTCTGACTCTAAAACACAGCAAGTTCTACCACAGCAAGTTGTGTACTGTCAGAGAACCCTAGCAAAATGTCCCAGATACTGTACAAGCCAACAGTTTCTGCAGTATAGGCCCCATCCTCCACTCAAAATGAGTTCCTGCTGCAAAGGCATTACAGCATTTAAAGAAATTACTGTTAGTCATTTTCATAAGGGGTGTCTTCTTTACAACATAAATGACAGTTTAATTGAAGATATGTGCAGCTTGGCTTTAAATACAACTTCGATACGCAAAATGCGTTGTTCACAGCAAATACACCAAGCTTATTTTGGAAAAGGATTGGATTTGGCAAAATATCATCTGTGCCATACATTGATCTATTGTACAGTATCAATGCAAAAAACAAAAAGCAGCAGCTATCAAGTGTTTCATGTGCCTTGTTTCACATGCCATGGTGAGCAAATTGCAAAATGATTTTAAATGCTTCCCCTGGTTTCGTTTTTTCATCACAAGAGACATATGAAAGTTATCTGAAGTGTGACTGAGATAAGAGGCATTACATATTGCTGGGATGCTGTTCATACTATATTGCTAAATAGTCAATTTAAGTGGTATTTGCAGAAAAATGAAAGAAGTTTTTTAATATATTGACTCCCCTACCCCTTGCAAGCTTTTTTGCAACCATCTGGGAGCAGGTGAATTTAAAAGCCAGCAGATGGGTATTACGGTACAGGGATATTTTCCAATTATCAAGTGAAACTTGATTTTTTTAACTCAGTTGTCGGCAGAAACAAGTTATTGTAATGCGTCGAGACTTTATTTCCTGCTAGATTGCTTTTTCATGTAAACATGGTCAGTAGAAGGGGTGCTGTGGACTACAAAAATAACCAGCGAGTGTTGTGGCCTCTGATCTTTGGATGATGTTGCCAACATGTTTGCAAAAAATGCAAAAGATGGAAGACAGTAGATATGTACTACAGTATTTATGACTTGCCTTACTCCTTGTTTGAAACACAGTGGGCCATCTAATGATTACATGATGAAAAATTAGACTCTTCATTTATTATTTTCAGTTTTTGTATATGGATATATGGATATACCCACGTCCTGCTCATCCCTTTACATAAGCACTGTAAAATAATATAATTGCATGAGAGGTTTCCAAGCTTAACAATCCTATTTAATCTTGGTTAGGCTTTCTTTGGGCTCTCCTCTTAAACGGATGGTCCTGATCACAGATGAAGTTCATAAGGGACTTGTTATTGTGGTCCTGGTTTCCTCTTTAAAAAAACAGCAGTGTGTGTTGGCAGCAAAGTAAGTACACAGCTGGAGCAGCTGGATCTGAGCACAGTTACCAGTGCTGTGTTTATGTGTTCAGTTTTCATTGTTTGAGGGGTTTAAAATGCTTTGGAGAATGAGATCAGATAGAATAAAAAATATTTTGCCAAAATGCTCCTTGTATTGTTTCACAACACAATACACACACGTTGAGCTACAGTATTGTCACACATGTCTTTTTAATCCGTGTTAAAAACACAACCATCTAAAAGTGTTTCATTCTGTTTCACGTATATTTAGTTAAGGCAATAAACCACAGACAGCTGTTTCATCTTTATTTTTTAGGTCAATAAATTCAAGCAGGATTAAAACAAAACAATAAAAATTCAACATTCCAGTTACATCATACAATGAATCACAAAATTGAGCGGATCACATGCAATGCAAGAAAAAGAAAAAAGAAAGTTGCACTAAGTGATAAAAGACAAAAAAGAACCATTTCAATTCCTGAAACAACAATCAGAGAACCACAAATAAAACAATACAATTAAACTCCACAGTAGTTTCTTCACATCACAAATCACACTTTACACTGGGGAGAGTATGGCCTTATCATGAACCTCCAGTCTGTCCTAATGAACAAGCACCACAGCCGTAGCCCATATTTTCAACTTCACATGACCTACAAGGCACGCTGCTGTTTGGAGCAGAATGTCCTCTTCAACTCATCTAGGGCACCTCTCATGAAGTTGCAACAGATTGCAACTTAGGCAATCCAGGCCCGTAAGAAGTGTATTTTGTCCCAAAAAAGCCTTGTCCATGCAAATCAGTAAATTTGCATCAGTAAATTCCAAGACTTCCACAGCACCTCATTTAAACAGGTCAAAACAACTCAAAGATGAATTGGCACAAAATTATTCTATCTCCATACCACACCAAAGGACAAAAGACCAACAAGACCAAAAATACCAAAAAGCCACTGCAATAGTGAAGTCTTGTATGAGAATACTGTTCAACATCTACCAACCTCAAAACTCTCATATTTCTAAGATTAATCATGGAAACACAGGACAAAAAACAAAATAACTCACCATCCACAGTTGTTTACTAATCAACATGGCATTGGAGCATACTGTAGTTCTGCCCTTGATAGGAGTTAAAAGGCTTAGAAAGAATCACAGCAAAGAACAACTATGCTTATTAGGGCTCATCAGGCTACAGATTAAGTCAACTATAGAACAGTAAAGTGACACCCCAGGGGAACTACTGCAATTTTGGTACATGGATAATTATAAGTATAATAGACTGGAAAAAGGCATTTATAGAATCCAGGTAAAAATAAGCCATTTTACACTAACTCTTCCTCACACACATTGACAGGAGAGAACTGAATGTATTGTGTGAATCTACCATTATGGAAAAGATATGGAGATTTGCATTGGAATGTTCCACACCATTGTGGCCACCACTTCTAAATTTGCAACCCTGTGTAGGTGATATTACTTTAAGAAGCAAACTGTTTTTCATTGTTTTGTATTGTGCTCTAGACAATAGCCTCTCTTCTGTGCTTGACTGTATTTTTTGGTTGGGGTGATATCCAAACCTGGTTATCTTGGTTAAACCATCAGATTACTGTTGTAGTGGCAATGCTTGTTAATAAGACAGAATTAAGTGTTGCTGTGCTTTCCCATCTCTCTCTTCATCTCTGTGGTGCAGCAACAGAGAAGCTATTCATGCAGGCTGATTTAAAGATGTTTTCTTTTGATAAGGGACAGCTCCTAAATGGGGATGCACTTAGCTAAGCCTGGCTATCATGATCAATGGTCATCCATTGGCGCCTATCTGTCTAGGGAGTGCCAGATGGACATCTGAACTGCATTCCTAGGTCTCAGGAGTAAGTGACTCATATCTCACCTTGATCAACCAATCAGGGACTGGTAGGGCCGAGTAACCCACGTGGGACTCTGATGCCCATGAAACTTTCAACCAATGAACGAGCTGAAGTTCCTCCAGGTAAAAACAGGCAACACAGAGCTCCAAGACTATTCGAAGGACTTTTCTAAAGAGAATTCAAAGGAGAATTCCAGGGGTGTGAGACAATTCCAGGGCAGGACGGCCCAGGAGCAGAAAGGCTCCCAAGGGCAGGACATTCTCGCAGCGCGCCTCCTGACCATCCTGAGACTTAGCGCGGACAACCACGGAACGGCCAGTGTGTCCGAGTGCCAGAACTTTCCTCTGTTCTAAGAGTCTAGAGCGGAGGTTGCCAGAGAGTAACCAGAGGATCCACCCGAGGTTAGCATCAGCAGCAAGCCTCGTGAACAGGTCGGAACTGTGGACAGCTGAATCACTATTCAGAACTAGCGCTTCATCAGGAACGAACCAGTCCTCTTCCTGACTTGCTGGGACCCACAGTCATCTTTTCTCCTGTGCACAAACTTTGCTAGGCAGTCAGTGAGCATCAGCAGCGCACCGTCGCAAGCCGCACAGCACAGCCTGGCACGGAGCCAGAGAGCCCGCAGGATATCTGAATCCCCAGAGATTGGATGAGTATTCAACTTCAATGCATTACAGCTCGAGAATTCAATTGTTATCCCAACCAGTTGATATCAATTTAATTCCTAAGAGTTATGTACTTGTTTTGAGTATCCAATGTAGAAGTTATAACCAAGTTCATTTACAAAACGGTCTAAAAGAATGATATACTGAACGTATGTTCTCTTGATATGTGTAACTCTTCGTAACTGACTGAATATATACCTTTTGTATTCTGATAACCCTCTCGATAAGATCTGTTAGGTTTACATGCATATTCTATGTATTAATAAATGTATCCTTGTGTATTAGTACCTGTGTGTGTGCGTTGTTTGAGTTATATCGCATGGTTGGATTCTAAGGCCATTAAAAGAATCAATTTCGTGATTTACTGCTACAATTAATAATTGTCCCAGTAAATGCCCAAACCCTACAGAACTGGTGCCTCGTGAGAGCACACTACACTGTATATAAACCAACCTAACATCATCAGTTTCTAAAACCTACAACAATTTGGCTTTGATCACTTAGGTTGGTTAATTTGTTCAATTACATAGTTTGAAATGTTTGAAATGAGAGTGGCAACATTCCATAGCTCTCAAAGACCACAGCTAGCCATTCATGATTTATTGAACCACTACTAATTCAGCCAAACCTTATGTGTATTACAAATCTTTACAAATTTGTTTTAAGACTGACTAATAAGATCTGCTCAACTGAATCTCTGCAGGACCATGGTTGGCCATGTCTGATTAGGAAAGTCTGAATATTTCTTTAGAAAGCATTTTTCAATTTGGAGTATTTTCTAAAGGAAAAGCACTTAAACCAAGTAGCAAATTTAAAGATATCTCAGACTAAATTTGCAACTCTGAAAATCAGAAGTGAAAGTGGTACTAAGGTGTCTTGTGGTGCACTTTGGTGAACTTTGGTTGGAAGTTGGTGGGTGAGGTGGGTTGTAATTTTCCTGACTTGAAGTAAAGGTCTGTTAGAAATTATGAGGTTTGAAGAGGTTCATAGTCCTTTCCTTTCTAGTATTCAATTCCTTGTCCTAACCAAATTGTTATCTTGGCAGATGTTTTGTTACACTGTTGTCTTTAGGGTCCTTTCTTTAGGTCCTGGTACATTTATCTTTCACTAATGACCTAAATGATATAATTCCTTATTCCTACAATGCACTGGAATGAGCAGATAACAAACAGTATGGCTTTCAAACTCCAACTAGCAAACCAATGGCAGAGTACCGCTGGGGATTAGGTTGGCATTAATCTTCTTGGGGTGAATTGACTCAGGAACAGTGGTTCCTGACAGTTTCTACAGTCATGCAGTCACTTCACTGAAGGGTGAGACATTTTTCCTATTAACGCTCACCCTCCTGTATGACACTACAGATCTTGCCATATGTCAAAACTGAATGGTACAGCAAATTTCAAGTGAGTGGCTGGGTTGGAGGGGCCAGTCCATCTATTCTTATTTTACCAGTCCAGTACAGGTGTCTTTGCTACATTGAGCCAAGGTGTTGTGGAAAGATTGAAACTCCAACATGAGATTATTCAGTGGTCCACTGGTAGCCATCACACATGTATTAAACTTGGATTGTAACCCTCTTATTAATCAAGACAAGGGTCAGCTTGCACTAAACATGTTAAGTTGAGATTAATGACAGTAGCAAAACAAGTTGACTTTCAAAATAAAAGTGATATTTTTACCACAGGACATTAATTATTTGAATAGTGCAAAGCTTTCATTTATTACTTTCATTTTTATATGAGAATCCAAAATATATTTTCTATACTTGATAACTTGACATATATATTTATGAAACTGAAGCTTTTAATATTTACTTCTGTCTAGAATTCTGGAACCCATGGATAGTGTGTGAAATATAATTTTCAATTATACAACTTAAATTTCTGATGATGTCAGTTACGAAACATAGTTTGATTCATTCGATGTAACCCTTAATCTGTTTTCAATTTAATTACTTGACTATTTGCAAGTTCAGTATGTTAAATATTTGAACTCATTAAAATGTTTATTACCGTTTTAAAAAGAATTCCCTAGAAACAGTAACATCCAAGAATTATAAAAGTTTGATAGAATAGGTTTGGCTTAACCTGCTTTGTTAATGAACAGCCTCCAGGCCATAGGACGAAGAGGCTCGAACCCCATTCAGAAAGGAGTGAACAAAGGGGCACCAGCAAGGTGGAGATGGAGTGCAGGAAGGATTCTTGACATGAATACAAACGGTTGTATTTGTGTTCAATATGTATAGCTAGTTTTCATAGTAATGGTAATAAGGTACAGCTGTGTAAAATAGACTTGTCATTGTTATCACTCCTGAACTTCATTTAATGACTTCAATTTATTTCAGACAAGATTATTTTAATTTTTCAGTATTGTTTTGGACATTTCTATTTTGGCCTTTTTATAAAATATGTAGGAATACCTTTACCAATATGTTCTCAAGTTAGTGAATATTATTGGAGCAGCTTATCAAAATCCCTGAACAATTCATCACATTTTTGTTTTCACTACAGTGCTGCAAAATTAACCATGGTAGAGTAAATATGTTTTGAACTGGTAGTTCTATGTTTGAGTTGATTCCAAAAGCATAAATATAAACATGGAATAGAATGTCAGTTAATAGGAGAGCCAGCAACATTTGAGGAACTGCAGAGCTAGTTAAACAGCAATCAAATCAGACTGGGCACAATGCAGCTGTAAGACCACAGAACAAAACAGTTGTTTTATACAAAAAAAATCACCAAATGTTCCATGTGTGGATATGTAATTTACTTTGTTAAAAATAAAGTAAATAATGGCTGGCCAGCATTTGGATTAATAAAAAACAAATATGGCTGCTTTAGTCATCTAGCAGTGGAAAAATGGAAGGCAAAGGAATCAGTTCAAAATCTGATTACCAGAAACCTATACTTATGATATTTTCCAAGACATTTTAAACTATGGGCATTAATGTAGTCAGAATTGTTTTTTTGTTGAATGCAGAACTAAAGTTTTTTTTATATATTTCACCTTTACAGACAAGCATGCAGATGTTGTTGAAGGTACTTAATGGAACAGCAGTCAAAAAAGAAGGAAAAAAAACAGGAACACAAACCAGGATTCTTCCTAAAAGTTTAGAAATCTGAGATTAGGCCACTGTTATCTATATCACATACCCTCCTGTCCTCTGATTATCACCCATCCATTTTCTAACTGCTTCTTCCAATTCAGGTTTGCAGGGGAGCCAGAGCCTATCCCAGCAACAAACAGGCACAAGGTAATGTACTGTACTCCCATCTCAGGAAAGACATAAACACGTACACATATACCACGGCCAATTTTCCCAGTAGGCAATTAACCTGTAAGTCTTTGGACAGTGGGAGGAAGCCAGAGCACCCAGAGGAAACCAACAAGAACATGGGAAGAATATACAAACTCCTGGCAGATAGCACCCCAGGTCTGGCACTATATTCAAGGCCTGTCCTTGCATGTGGATGTGTGCCTTCAACAATTGTTGTTTTATTGTTTGTAATTGTTACCCAGTTTGGAATCGCCAATTGTTTCTTTTGCTCTGCTGTGTTTGCCCTGCTCACAGCAATATCACCCTGCAACTCACAACTGGCAACCCACTTAAGCTAAGCAGGTCTGAGCCTGGTCAGTACCTGGATGGGAGATCTCCTGGGAAAAAGTTGCTGCTGGAAGGGGTGTTAGTAGAGCCAGCAGGGGGTGCTCACCCTGCAGTCTATGTGGGTCCTAATGCCCCAGTATAGTAACGGGGACTCTATACTGTAAAAAAGGTGCTGTCCTTCAGATGAAACCAAGGTCCTGACTCTTTGTGTTCATTAAAAATCCCAGGGCGACTCTTAAAAAGAGTAGGGTTGTAACTTTGGTGTCCTTTGTTCTCCTCCCCAATGATTGCTGATGTGTGGCGAGTGTTCTGGTGCATTATCGTTGCCGTCACATTATCCAGGTGGATGCTGCACGTTGGTGGTGGTGGAGTGGAGGCCCCATTACCTGTAAAGTGCTTTGAGAGGACTGTCCAAAAAAGCACTGTGTAAGGAATTATTATTATTAACAATACTATATAGGGAGCATGAGGAAAGTCAGATAATCTCTTTCGGCCTGCCCTCCCATTAAACCATTAATTTTTTGACAGACTGTGTCACTGCTGGCCTGTGTATGCCCTGGAAGTTGGAGGTGTAACTGTTTGCTAGAAATCTGGGAGAGTCATGGCTTCCAAATCTCAACCCTATGCTGCTGACATTCTGCCACTCAAGTACTGCTGCTTTGGGAATTTATCTCTGGATCACATTTTGTGCCTTCACACAAACTAACAAACAAACAAACAAACAAATTAAAATTGTTTTGGTCTGTGTAGCTCTTTAAATTGTTTGCTTTAACTTTCAGAACTGTACTTTGCCGTCTTTGACCTGCCATTTAAAGTACTGTATTACTTTGGAATAATAATTCATAATAATTCCTTACACTTATATAGTGCTTTTCTGGTCACTCCCCTCAAAGTGCTTTATAGGTGATGGAGACTTCCCTCCACCACCACCAAAGTACAGCCTCCACCTGCATGATGCAATGGAAGCCATTGTACACACAGAGTGCTCACCACACATCAACTATCAGAGGGGAGAAGAACAGAGTAATGTAGCCAATTCATAGATTGGGATTATTAGGAGGCCATGAATGGTAAAGGCAAATGGGAAATTTGTCCAGGATGTTCGTGATTTTCGAGAAACACCCTGGGATTTTTAATGACCACACAGAGTCAGGTCCTCAATTTTATGTTTCATCCACAGCACAGTGCCTTTTTACAGTATAGTATCCCCGTCACTATACTGGGACATTAGGGCCCACACAGACTGCAGGGTGAGCACCTCCTCCTGGCTCCACTAACACCTCTTCCAGTAGCAACCTTAGTTTTTCCCGGAAGGTCTCCCATACAGGTACTGACTAGGCTCACAACTGCATAGTTTCAGAGGGTTACCAGTTGTGAGTTGCAGGGTGATATGGCTGCTGGAATGCTTATCAATATTTACCCTTGATAAAGTGTTATTAACGTACTCTTTGGCTGAAGAAGCATTCCTACACCAAATTGGTAGTACAAAAAAGGGTGATGGAGTGCATTTAACTAAAAACTAGATAAGTACTTCACTTAGTACTTCCAATAATTAAGCATGTCAACCATTAAGTTATTAATTCTTCCACATAAATTTGAATATCTCCATGTATAGTAAGATACTTAAATGTTCAGAATTTGGAAAAGGAATCTGGCTCAGTTTCTGAAGGCATTTCCAACATATTGCACCATGGTTAGCTAATGATGGGTTATAACCCATAATTGAAGGGTACATCTGGGAGCAAAAAAATGAATGTAAAAATGTCTTCTCTTTGGTGAAGTGAGTTTTATTCTCAAACTAATAGAAAATTCACACATTTAATTGAGTATTATTTGAGTCAAACAATAACTTTTTTTTCACACAACAACAAAAATGAGAAAAAGAAAGTTTTTTAATTTAGTTCAAATACAGACATGCGGATCTAATATTAAAAAGGATAGAGCTGTGATTAGGAAACAACTGTGCATATCAAAACACCTTTTTTTAAGGACAAAATCTGCACAGTGTGAACTGTCATTATTCTATTACCATTCGGTAGATAGGAAATTGCTTCCTACTTAATATTTTGTACAATCTGTACTTTATAGGTAGTATCAATTAAAATGCATAACATCATGGCTGCAAACATATTTGTTGTTAATTGTATCAGTAATTTTTCAGTTTTAACTTTTAGTTCAGGCACTACAGTACACTACACCACCTATACAACATTCAGGGGTTTGCTGATGAAATAAGGATAGTTCAGTGGGACACAACCTTATACTTCCTTGTCTAATAGTATTTATAGGGACATTAGATTGTGACCTAATAACAAACTGGATAACAAACTGGATCAGGCGCCAAGCCATCACATTCACCGTTACACTGAATCCAACCAAGCAGCCCACATTTTGCAGGATTGGAAAACATTAATTTCAAGAAAGAAGTTTTGGGCAGCTCTGTGCTTCTGTGGCATGGATTCAATTATTTAGTACAAGATGTACTGTTCATGCTAACCTCTGCGTGATTCAGTCAGAACCATTTTAATTATATAAGTTTGCAACTTACTCATGGGATGGATACTTTTTGTAGTGCTTGCTTATTTTGGCAATTACCTCCTAAACATTTCTTTGTGTTTTTTAGAGTCATCTTCATAAGCATTAATAATGCAGTGTTCAGGATTCATACAAATGCAAAATACGATTATGAGATACAGTATTAAACTTTGGAATTGTCCTTTAAGATCAATAAGGATTACCAGTAACATAAAATACTTTTCCAAGTATTTTACCAAGCTGACAGTAGTAACATACAGTGCACTTAAATGAGACTGAACTTTTTTTTTGCTTTCCAAATGAAAGTACTTTGCTTTTGAGAGCTCAGTAATTAATTTAAGAATTTCTACACCCAAATATCCAAAGAGAAGGAAATGATTAATCATGTTGGCAGGCACAGCCATATGAACACATTCTCAAAACAATCATATTATTCACACCAAGTGCTGGACAACCTGTGCTCTCAAACCTATACTAAATAGACATGTGAATAAATTGAAAACTTTATGCAATCCCAATACTATAATCTTCTTCCTAGAATGAACAAAAAGACAAATGTTAATTTGGATCCAGCTGTAGATGCCTGCTATTCCTCAAATATTAGAAAAAAACATTTAAGTTAAAAAAATCCAACTTGTAAATATTAGGGTTGGTGAAATTTTAAAATCACAGAGCTGTTGATTTAAAATGAAGACATCATTTTTGAATCCCCACATCATCATTGTTGAATCGATTAATAATTTGTTTCAGACATTAGATGAAATATACTGACAAATGTAGATCATTATTTGACTGGTTGGAAACCTGAGGTAGAGTTGTCCCCTGGGTCTGATTTTTTGTTTGGTTTGAGCTCCGGGTCTGTCTGAGATGGTGGAGATCCCACAGAAGTTAAATATGTCTGTCACTTATTTCACAGCTAAGAAAAAAACTGAAGGAGTTTGATTCACTAAGACCTTGTCAAACTCCTTTGGTTTCTTCTGAAGTCAGGTAAAAGAGCAGAACGTGCAGCTTGTGAAAACTGAGAAGACAGCTACAGCTATGGATGGCAGCAGTGGTTGAGGTTGTAAAACTCAGATGTCAACTATTCAGTAATTAAATATCTTGAGACTGGGTATTAACTTGAGTGAAGAATGGGAACACAAAACACTGAATATTCATGCAACAAAGCTAGAAGGTCTGGAAAACAATGTGGCCAAGCTAGAAGATTGCTCACAAAGGAATAATGTTGGCATAATGGTTTCCTGTGGGAACTGGATTCGGGACATAGGGATTCTGTTGGGTTCCTGAAAAAAAGCTGTCCCTATGTGGTTTCCACATCTGGCAGAGTGACACTTAATTGTGGAAAGAACAGACATTACATATTGAGACCAGTCTTCTAGAGGCTTTAACAGGCACAAGGTAGACCAGTCTTCTAGAGGCTGCAACAGGCACAAGGTTATTTATTTGCAGACTTTTTTCAGATACTAATAGACAGCTCCTTTGGAATGAAAGCTGGCAATCTGGCACTGTTTGCATGGCTGAAAGATCCATGAGACGTTTTTATCCAGAGTACTGCCCAGAGACAGCCCAGCAGAGATGCACCTATGCAGGAGTAAGGGAGTCAGTCAGAGACAACGGTGTCTTTATGCTATGCCCCACAATACTTAATGTTCTCATACTGCCAGACAAGGGGACTGTACAGGTGAATATCTGAGGCTTGTCTGATATACAGTAAAAGAAGTTATTCTGAAGAATTTAGCATTTTTTTCCACAGGTAGCTGCTTTTCCCCTTATTCCATAGAGGTTTTCTTCCTTGTCAGATATTGCTTCTCTTGCTCTATTTCTGAATGTACAGTAGGCTTCAGTTAGAAGTGGCACAAGTTTTGAGGTATTAGACTTTTATTGTGAAAGACACTGTCAACACATTTTTTAATGAACACTTCTAGCTTTTAGCTACATTGGTGGATTCAGTGCCATATTGTAGCAAATCTCAGAAAAAAAGCTGTTCCCTTGAGTTTAACATAAAATAAAGGAATAAGTAAAAATACAGTAACAGTGGAAAAATGACTAATACATCAACAGAACATGTTATGTTTGCCAAGAGCTTGAAACTGTTACTAAGACCATGACTGGTGCAAGTTGGTTCCAAAAAGATTTTTCTCTCACGCCAGTCAGTTCCAACTTTACTGCCTACTAATCAGGTAAGAAATTGATCTAATATCAGGGTCGTATCATTTGCTTTTGAGGCCCTGATACTGTTTGTCAGACTTGAATTACTTTTACTACCTGCTATACATCCTGTACATTTTTTTAAAATCTGTGGAGAGGTTAAATTAATCAAAATCAATTAAAGTCCTGTTTCAGGACCAGTTTCCATCAGCGATGAATAAAAGTTCCACAATTCCTGATATTGTTCTAAGTTCTGTTCTAACATCTCTTTTTGCTCATCATGTTAGAGAATCCCTCTAACATATGTTTCACCTATTTATTTTCTTGAAAAACTGATTTTCTAATCTTACAGTTGAGTGAAGTCATATTTCCTATTGAATATAATGCATGCATAATGCCATGCACACTTTCTAAAGAATTTGAGTAGGTTAACATTCACTGTCTTGCCTTACCAAGATCCACCCGCCATCTCGAGAATGATGTGATGAATCAATCCCAGTCTTGCCATTACCCCTCTTATCTCTTTGTATACCTTTATATACCCTGGTGTATTCGTTTCAGCACATTACTGCCAAGACTGTCTTAGAAATCTCACTTCTTTTCAAGTGTGTGATGTGCAATGACAAAACTGAAATGGAAAAATGTAATCATTTTGAAAAAAAAAAAGACTTTTTTACTCATGATATTAGAGATTCTTTTAGCTTTTCCCTCACCTTGGTAACATTTCATCGGTTGCACTTCACTCTGACCTATTATAATTCAGGTCATTTAATAGTGGTGGTAGAATTCTGTCCAACACTTATTCTGTGCACTTATGTTGGCTCTGGGAGCTTCATAGTTGCATTCAGCATGCTAAATAAGGTAATTGACAGGCAGACAGAACAACCATAACACCTTTGAATGGATGAAGAGAGTCAGGATTATGATCGGTGCTGAGCCCTCACCTTTAAACCCCTCAATAAGGGCCTTAGCGGATTAAAATGCATGCCCTGAGCAGATTAAGAGCACAGCTCATCAGCCTCCTCCAGCATCCAGTTCCCAAGCCGTGTGTAAAGCAGCAGCCCAAGTGACTCAGGAGATCAGCTCCCATCACTGGGGCTGGAGGCAGTTCTAACTTCCTTGAGAACTCTACCCAGTTAAAAATCATCCCGAGATGTCATTTATCAATGTTTTATTAATGTAGTATTGACAGTTAATAAATTAGGCATGATGTATTAATGAAGCATCATATATATACTGTATATAAGGGAACTGTACCGTCAGTATTAAAGCTAGCGGTGCACTCTTAAATGTGTGATTAGAAATAATGTTCATCAAAATGTCTAGATATTTTCCAATCCAATTAGACATACTGTTTATCCATTTACCACATTTCTTTTTTAGGAATTGATGTGTCATAATGCTTAAGTCACAAATTCATAAATAAAGTACAACAAAAATAACAATAATATTATACACTCATGTCACTCTGCAACTCACATCTGGCGAGCCACTGAAACTAAGCAGGTGTGAGCTTAGTCAGTACCTGGATGGGAGACCTCCTGGGAAAAACTAAGATTGCTGCTGGAAGAGGAGTTAGTGGGGCCAGCAGGGGGCATTCACCCTGCGGTCTATATGGGTCCTAATGCCCCAGTATAGTGACAGGGAAGAAAAAGAGTAGGGGTGTAACCGCCAAATTTCCCATTTACCTTTACCAATCATGGCCTCCTAATAATCCCCATGTATGAATTGGCTTCATTACTCTTTTCTCCTCCCCACTATTAGCTGATGTGTGGTGAGCGCTCTGGCGCACTATGGCTGCAGTCGTGTCATCCAGGTGGATGCTGCACATTGGTGGTGGTGGAGGTGAGTCCCCATTACCTGGACAAGAGAGTCCAGAAAAGCACTATATAATTGTAAGCAATTATTATTAATTATTTTTTATTATTAAAAACAGGGGATCATTAAAATGTAAATTAATTTAAGAATGTTTGATAAATGAGTATTTAACTCATTGGAACTATTTTAAACTTCATAGCCCTTAACAAATAATTCATAGTTGAAACTTAGTAAAATAAAAAAAACAAATTTATGTACAGTACCTTTCAAAGAGAAAGGGTTGTCAGCTGATCAACCTAATTTATATTTGTAACTCAGGCTTATTAAAGGTTACGGACAAGCTGAGGTTATTTGGTTCACCTTGTTAATTTGGTTAAAATGCCATGTCCAATTCAATAGCCATTGCTGAATGGGAAGATTTTTTAAATGAACAGTTATTTATTTTTATTATACTTAAATTATTCCATAAGACTCTACACATGTCATAGAGCAAATGCACTTTAAAATGTACTGTAGAATATATAATCATACAAGTCAAATGGTAGTAAATAAACGTCTAGCTTTAGATCAGGTTGTTTTTTTATATTATTTTTCCTTTTTGATACTGTAGTAAATACAGCATTCACAAATTCTACAAATATATGAAAAGATTCTGTCTATTGTTGCTGAAAACCCTGTATTGATTAACAGGGTGGGAGAATGGGAAAATGTTCATGTTCATATGCTGTGAAAATGTATACAGTACATTTCAGTAACATTAAACAGGAAATCAATGTCAATGCCCCATTTCTGGATGCTAATTCTCAGTGATACTATCCACTAATTCTCAGTGATATTATCCACAATCAGTTATGTCAATTTGTCAATATGAAGAGCAGAGACAACTTACTGTATTTATACAAAGTATGCAGTGTCACAGCTACAGAAGCATTTCCCAATTTCAAGATTTTAATTAATTACATATTCATTTTAATATTATACTTGTCATGTATTTCTTAAATGACAATTAACCAGATAAATATATTTCTACCTTGTGTAACTGTTGATACTGTATGTGTATTTCAAGATATTTTTTTTCTGAAGTACAAAAAAACATCAATGTGCTCCTTAACATGTCTGAATGTACTGCAAGACCTTAACAGTTTTTGGAATTATGGGTTCTGTACGTCTCTAGACAGGTTCCAGGCAAATACTGTAGATGAAAAAACATACTTATTTATGATCTATTTAATTAATTTCATTGCCACTTTTATTATCATTATTATGGGATTTTCACACATTTAATTGTAAGACATTTCAATTCAATTTAAATTAAAAAGGTATGAATGGAATATCAGACCATATTGCCTGCCCCCACACCAACAACAAGGATACTGCTGTCACGAAGCGTTCTTTCAGGACCCTATGCAGACAGCACCATCCGGAGAGAAGTGAGGAGAACACATGGAAAAGAGCATGCAAAGGGGCTGGAAGGAAAACAGGGGGCGTGCCAACAGTGCGCTGGTGTTCAGGGGGGTGTGTCCGAGGCAAACAAGTCCAAGGGAGTCCGTAGCAAATCCAAGAAAGTAGCAATTGTCCAAGACCGGGTGATCCATCCTCACAAAGACAAACAAAGTTCAAAGCCAGAGCGGGATCCGGCGAAGGGTTGGGGGAATAAAAGGGGGGTAATGGGACCAGACGGTCCAGTCCCGGACCCAGAAGGTCAGGATGCCGTTGTGAGGCTCCTGGACTCGCGGATAGGCAGGCTTCCGGGCGTCCATCTTCCAAACCTGAGCCCAGATTGGCAGGAACGCCTGGCTTTTATAGCACGGGGGGCAGGAACCGGAGGCAGGTTCAGGAGATAAACATTAAACCAGGAAGGGCTGCAGCGTCCTTAAGAGTAGGGGTTTATGAGCGTGACAACTGCCTTGATTGTGGAGTTGAGAATGGTGAAGGACTGTTTGTGTGGACAATGCTCACAAGCAATGGTCTTGGTATCCATTTTTAATTCCTAGAGCTGGTGCATTGTGGGAATTGGAGTTTGTCCTCCAATCAAATTTTCATCATAAACTTTATTTGAAAGATTTCCAAAACTAAAAGTTGACAATTTTCACTGTGATATTTTCTGTGAAAGTCAACAGTTTCACTAACCATCTGTGATATTTTCTGTAGGATTGCCTCATATTGTAATTAGCATATTAATAATTAGCATTCATAATTTAGAGGACAGCCTACTCTCACCTTCTTTCAATATACAACACGACTATTTGCTCCTGCACAAACTGATACGGCTAGTGCAGAGCTACAATAATTTAATTGAATGGAGTACAAACTTGAAGTTGTCAACAAATCAATGTTTATAGTGGATATAATATAATAATATTACAACTGGAGGGTTACGAAACTGGTGAAAATCAGGAACTGACCAAGCAGTTTAGTCATTCAGAGAAATAATTATTCATAACCCCTGACTTGTAAGGGTTTTCTAGCAATCTACCCAAGCGGCTGGTATAATTAGAGACACGTGAATTCTTTGTTCTCTGACACAGCTTTGTTGAGAGGAGTAACAATCCAGACACAGTTGGTTAACAAATATTTGTTTCAATGACAAAACACAAACTACATGACACACAACATACAACACATGTACACTTTATGTACTTACTTTATGTACAGTATTTACAAACAAGGCATTTCAGAGGCCTAACATTCTGGTCACACAGAAAACCCCTAGACTGCTATTAAGCATTAAACTCTTAATATGCCTCCAGAGGCCACACATGAGATGAGCTGCCTTCTAACTAAATAGAATGCAACCTGCAGTTAAACCTCTCACTCTGCTACCCGGACGCTACAAAATATTGATAAATATCTTTATCAATAAAATGCACCCTAAGCAGGACAGATGTTTCTAACAGATGTTTCTAACTGAGGTATCTTTTACCCAGGAAACCCAAGTTTCCTAAAACAAGGAATAGCACCTTCTCTCTAACAAGGTTCAAATACTTAGCTCCAGTCAGGTTTGGTTTGGATGATCAAGAAGTAGGGGCTCCTGCCTGGCACAAGTCCCCATTCCTCCGGACTCCTCTCTCTTCTCCCTGCTTTTCCTTGTTTCTTCCTCCCTTTCCTCTGTGCTCTTCATGTGATCTTGTATTGTGTGTGTTTGTCCTGCTCCTTGCCAATCATTAATTCACAACATTCCTAGGTATACTAAGGTAAACTTTACAATTGTTTCTGCTCAAGGGACCCCCAGGCCTCAGCAAACATCCTCTGTCCTTTGAAGTTAGAAGTGTTTACTCTTCCAAGTGTCACAAACTTTATCTAAAATCTAAGAGACACTTCTCAGACACCTAAAACTGTAACAATAAATAATTTAAAATAAATAAAACATCAACAAAAACCAAACCAAAGAAAGCATGTATCGATTATATTTTTAATCAGTAGGTCCTGTTGATCATAATGATAGCGTCAACTTTTCATATTAAGCAAAAGTGGTTTAAAATAAATAAAAGGCCCCACTTCTTACTTTGAAAAAAAAACTGATAGGAATTTGATCAATTTTTGATCAGTGGCTTTCATTTAGAATTATATTTTTAACATAAATACCAATATTTTTCTTTGCTTTATAAGTCTAATTGCTAGTCCAAATAAAAGGAAGGTTCAAAGATGGTTTTTAAATATACTCTAAATAAAGGACTTTCCTGGTAAAGGATGTAATTGGTTTTCTTCCAATTACAGGTAGCCTTCACAGGAATCTCAATACTGCATGTGCATTATGTTTTGATAACATACAGTAAAAGACATTGAGTATCACATGTTTCTTGCTGGAAATGGAAGTGGTGTATGCTGCAGTATGATTCAAGATGAAAGTGCTTATGAGAAACCTTGAAAACAGTCACTAGCATGCAAGTTGTTTGTAATCAGGGCCCTACTGGACTTCTGTTCTGTGGCTTTTTGTCTTGAGAATAATATCACCTAAGTATAGTAGTTTAGCAGATTTTACATTATTACACATAACTGAATAGTCTTTTTAATAAACTTTCTTTTAATAAATGAGGTTTGCAGAAGAATAAATGGTGATATATGGACAGTGCTATCTGTGGACTTTAGTCTTCTACACTCTCAGCAGCAGGGCTGTGTACAATACAATAAGGTTACAATAACAATTGTGTATAACATTATGAAGATGTCACTGTAGTGACATGAAAAACCAACCCAGGAGAAGTTAGAAGAGCAACACATATTGCACCAGCTAAAATGAAATGCAAAGATCCAAAACAGTAGATACAGTAGACATGTACATCCAGCAGCAATGAAGATATACTTTTGGCACGGTAGCCCTTTCCTACAGTGAACAGGAGCAACATGCAAACCATACATCTAGCCTGAGAGTCAAGGACACAGCAAAGAATGCAGCTGGAGTTTTAATTATTTATTAAGGTGACCAGCTACTGTGCAAAAACCTAGGTTCTGTGCACACTTCTTAAAATGGATCTACAGGATGTGGCCTGGGGATTGAATTTGCTGTGACACTGAATCATACTTATATTCAACTGAAGCGGCGCTGTGTGTAACAGTACAATGCTTTCAGGCACTGCTCCAACAGAACTTTTCAACCTTGATTCATTTATTTAGCTTTTACTTATTGGAAATAAATGTATCTGTACAGACAAAAGTGAGAACTATAAAGTTAATATATTCTTTGATATACAAGCAAGAAACAGGAGAACAGGAAAATGAAAATTATATAGAGTAGATAACCCCTTTTCTGTTGCTCTTAGATTCCTTAAAGATCAAACAGTGCTGGATTACACATTTCAAAGTCCTAGACTTCCAACAACATTGTGCCTCAAGGAGTCAGACTTGCCTTATGTAATCATTGGAAGTGCCAAATGTTATGACTGTCTGATTCAAAATCCCTTCAGACTAAATGTACAAATTTTCATTTCATTTTTTGCAGTCCTTCCAGTTTATTTTAATAAGAAATCAATTTTTACTGACTTCCCCATTTTTATAGACCCTATAAATCAAAATGATACTAAACCATAAATATACAATAAAATTATTAATCAAATAACCAGAATGTTTACAAAAGGTTTACAAAATACCTAATCTGAAAGTCATATCTAATGGTCATTTACTGTACAGTTAAATGTTTTGAATATGTGTGTGAAAAGAGAAAACATAGTACACATTGGAAAAAATGTCTGCTCATGAGCACATTTGCTACCTTAGCTTTTCTGTCTCAGCACATACTATAACAGTTTATGAATTGACAGCATATTGTCCTTGGGTTCAAAATCAGTTTATCAGTTTGCTTTTCACTATTTTGTTTCATATGATTGAAAAGTCAAACTAACACAAAAACATTGTGTATTATATTTTATCCAAATACTACATCACCTCCTGTTGGAATTTAGCCATAAGATCTTAATGCAAATAACACAAAATTTCTTCAGAAAACCTATTTTTTAGAATCATAAAATTAAAATCAGCTATTTTACCAGATTGTTTAACAGTGTCACCCTTTGCTATTTGATGTGCCTCTTTACAACCTGAGACATTCAGAACTTGTCCATAAATTGATTTGCCTAGAAATGTCTGGTATTAAAAAAATAACTTTCCCTTCCAAAAAACTCATGGCACACATTGCATCACTTAGGCGCTAGCATACACGTTGTTTGTATTAATCAGGACTCCATTGGGCTCCTGTACTGCAGGTCTTTGCTCACATACTGTACAGTAAACCTATGAGGATCTGTAGAGACAAACCCTCTGTAAGCTTATTTTAGCCTCTAGCTATCAACCATTTTAACCCAGGTATTTGCCCAGATGCCATCTACAACTGTCAAACATCTGCCTGTTATATGGTCTAAAAGTTGAGAGGTCTCCCGCACATCTGGTTCCCTTGATCCAAATTTGGCTTGGTAGAGGATAGTGATGCTCAGTCAAACAGCTTGCTTAAAGTTTGAGACTATCTCATAAAAAATTATATTCAGGTGCTCTGTCATCATCATAATATCTCACTTGTAGTTTTAACACTTTTTAAAAAGAATTATGGGTACTGCATCCAGTAAATCAGATTCAAATAGTGTTGAACAACTGAAGTTGTTAGAAATCAAGACACAAACCTTGGAATGTGAAACTTCATGGTTACCATGAACCCATGCCCATGGGTGTGTCACAATGGGAAAAGAAGAATTTCCATGACCAGAGTGTTCCCAGGTCTTCTTGGTGTAAGAAGGTTGTGATTTCCACACTATTAAAAGGTTCCTTCAAATGCCACAATTATCAAAACAAGTTGATGCTTTATCTTTTTCTAACTGCTTAATCCAATAAAGGATCCCAGGGAGCTAGAGTCTGTCCCAGCAAGCAAAAGGCACAAGGCACTGTACACCCTGGACAGGATCCCAGAGCAGGCACACACTCATACCTAGTGCCAATTCTTCCAGAAGTCAATGAACCTGCCAGCATGTTTTTGGAAAGTGGATGGAAACCAGAGCGTCTGGAGGAAACCCACATGAATATGAGGAAAACACACAAACCTCACAAAGCTACCTGTTGCACCTCAGGTTGGAATTCAAGCTGGGGTCCCAGTGCTGTTAACCACTGCACAATCATGCCGCCCATGACTCTAACTTTCTTACATAAAATAATACTACCATATGTGATTAGGTATGTTTTTAAAGTCTTGTAGTACATGGATACATAAAGAATAGCAAAAGTGCCTTTTATTTTTTTTAGATCAATAAAGAAAATAGTCATGTTTCTCAGTGCTTTTGAGTGGATAGCCTTTTCAAGCACCAGGTACTGTACATGGCCATAGCAGTCTGACTTGATGTGTACAGAATATATAATGAGATCCTAAACTTCTCTTTGGACACAGCAGTCCAATTCTGGATACAGGATGACCACAATCCAGCAGGCTTCATACAGTAGGTCTCTTAAAATCACACACATTGTAAAATCTGGGAGTAGTTGATAAAACAAGCATCAGTTACAACAATAATTATTAGAGGTGGGCAGTGAAGAGTTGAGATGGGATGAAAACCTGCAGACACAGGAGGCCTCCGTGGTGAGGACTGAACACCCCTGATTAAGAAAGATTGAAATCTGCTGAAAGAGGGATTATTTAATAGACAGAATACTCATTCATGTTGACTCACTTTATACCTTACTTTTACCAATTTAGATAAATAATTATTCAAAACATAATTTAGAGTAAACATGGCGATTGTTCCCTTTCTGATATCCATGAGTTAACCTCAAAGTGTTAGTTGATGTTATTATATAGGAGTGGAGTTCTGTGGTGGCTAATAGCTGTTTCGTATGTAAGCAATAGGTGAAATATGAGAAAAGAAAATATGAAATTGGTGTTGCCCTGAATTCTTTCCAGAGACATGAAATCCTGCTTAGCTCTGATTACTGTACAATCAGAATCGGAAGTCTGCTGTTTAAACAGTATAATCAGACTTGGGAATGGAGTTTTTTGTCTAATGGAATTCCCTATCGTTAGAGTTAAGTACATGGGTAACCCGTTTCAAATCTATTTCTAATCAGATTTGACAGTCATTTATTCTGACTTTGCATAATTGGCATATCTCAGTTTTACTGCATCAGTCATAAGGCCACGGACAATGTGTTATATATAGTGTTAATGTGACAATACCCGTATGTTTAAAGATGATGAACTACATATACTGTATAATGCTTGGATATCAGCAAAGGCATATAAATCAAATGACTTTGAGAAAAACAATCAAATTTGTAGTATATAATAGAGCTGTATGCAAACTATTGAATAAATAAAAACAATAATAATAGATGTAAGATATACACAATGAGAAGTAAAAATGTATGATTTACCATAATTAATAGCTTTCATTTACTGGCTTCTGCCACTTTCTTTTCCACTAAATGGCCTCCATGTAGGCTTAACTGGTGTGGCTTGCCTTCCGGAGACTGTTTTTTTTTTTTCAGAAGTGAATCGATTAGACTGCTAACATGTAATTTTTACTTCTTATTAAAATCTTTTTTTTAAAACCAGTTACAGAAACTGCTTATTGGACAATCTCTGTCTTAATGACAGATATGTGGTTCGACTATAGATGGAAACAATGTGCAAATGCTCTTGGATTCACTCTTGTTGCAAATTGCAGTTTAGGGAGTGAGCAGCCAGAATTGCCCTGAGATGACCCTTTCCAAAATATTTTTAAATAAATGTGCATAAGCTGTATTTCTACCTCTCTGTTTATATTTGTAATTCGCACATTTTGTAAGCAAATTATATCATTCGACTTCAAGTGTGTATTATTTTCTCATATTGGCTATACAGTAGGAAGTCCAAAATATTCGAGGATCTACAGCATGTGCACTATACATTAGTCCAAGTGGAAGTATCTCTCTTGTCTTAACACAATCTACTACAATCTTACCGGACTTTATATCAAAATTAGACAAATCCAACAACAAATTACGAGTAAAAATGCAGAAATTTGCGTTATGTATACTTTTTTTTAAATTATGAGGACAATTCCCTTTAAATCACCGACTGTGACTACAACGAATGAAGTTAAAAAAATAAAGACGTCGATTAACTATCTCGCTGAAGGCACAACACCCAGAAAAAAGTGACGATGGCAGTATCATTTGCTCTTTCGGACATAGGGAGCGCTCTTGGACCGGTTCTTTAGTCTTGCTCGTTTGCTCAGGAGCTGAGATGTACAAACTTTATGCAAGCAATGCAGAACAGAGTTCTCCAGAGCGCTGTCAGAAGAAAGGGAATGCGAAGAGCTGTGTCCTGCAAAGAATGGTAATTATGTAACAATGTAAAAACAAACTTTCTTGATAACCCCTCCCATTCAAGAAATCGTACTCTCCCATTTCCATACTTCTGTGGAGTTGTCTGTGATCTGTCAATCAGAATGACTTCACTTTCAGCACGCCCTGTGTTTTCAATGTATTCTCCCAACCTCTCCGCTTCCCTGCTTTGCTGACTGAGAGTGAGTGTGTATGTGTGTGTGGAGACTCTGGTGTAATCAGAAACATAGGCAAGGGAGAGAGCGCGCGTTCCCTCCCGGTGCACTTTGCAGTTAGTTGCAGACAGATATTGTTGGTGTGGCGGATCGCTGGTTGCGGGGAACTTTAACACACTGGATCCCAAACTCCGTCTCTTTCTCGTGTGCAGTTCGGAGCTGCCATGGATCGTGCGCCTGGAATTGCATTCTTAATGCTTTTGCCATTCTTTCTGCACACGAACGGCCTTTATATCGCCAATAGTATAGGTACGTGGGACTGTTTATCTGTTTGCAGTTTGTATTAAGTCTTACACACTATGCCTACCTGCATCTTTTCTCCTGTAACACCCCATCTGTCATTATTTGCTTTCGGTTCTTCCTTAGTGTAAACTTTTGGCTCGTTTGGTTTTCTTTTTTTATTCATTTTTTCATGGTTTAAGGACTCAAGAAGACCTACATTCCGTGCCATGTCATCAGTGGTATTTACTGCGAAGTGCGCATTTTTCCCCATCCTTGAGCAAGAGCATATGGAGCAAAATACTTTGCGCGAGTGACAGTGTTTTTAATAGCATTTGCAAAGAAGAATAAAAGCTTGAGTAACGGGACAGGATAGTTTCATTTGTCAAGCTTGTGATGAGAGCGATTGATTTGTCACAAAACTGTAGAGTCTCATCGTAATGATAAGAAATTATACTTCGGGTTCACTAGGCTGTTTCATGATCTTGGGTTTCTGCACGCACTTTTGAATACTATTAGTTGTTGTTATGTTATCAATGTGCATAGAATAGAAAGATACGTCTATAACGTATATAAAATGATGCGTATAATGTAATATAACAGAAATAAAAATTGCACGATTATTAAAATGCTGTTAGAAATACTATAACTGGATTTGCATTACACTGTGCGTTTGCCCTGTTTTCACAAATGTAGCGAGTACACCCCTGCTAACAGTGAGAACTAGCACGTAGTGTAACAGTTTGCTATTTCTTCAAGATGAACTTGATCAGATACTGTAGCTGCTAATTATAATGGCAGTAACATCTGAAGGAAAATATAGTCTTCGAAGTGTTTCTTTGATTAACAGCTTTTTAAAAAGCTTTAAATTTACAATTCTGATCTTGTCGTCTTTGAAAAAAATAACAAGGAAAATTAAAAACTATAGTGTACATCACGTATGTGTCTGCATTTGGAAACTAATACATACAGTAGCACTAAAGGCTGCATTGTGCCTTAGAATGTTTGATTTGCTAAATGTGACATTTAAAATACGTGTTGTATCTTAAACAACTGCAGAAGAGCTCATGTTACACCACCCTTCCTCCTCCTCCTCCTCCTCCTAATAATAATAATAATAATAATAATAATAATAATAATAATAATAATCTTTGAAGTGCTAAGATTCTTATTAATCTGTGTGGAAGCAAATCTAAGTATAGGGTAAGTTGTGAAAATAGGCTGCAGGAACTGTTTTTTCTGTGCTTCAGGAGGAATGTGTGGACACCTTTAACACGTGCATGCACAGGTGGCTAACATCTTTGGATGGGAGTGGGAAAGCTATGTCTGTCACCTCACCGGTTGCTCAGTGAGTGGGAAAGCCAGTGGTATTATTCTGCATGTAAGCACCCAAGCAACACTTTGATCTTACTGGTTTTCTGTATGCTGCTGGCCTTGAACTCCTGGAATAGTAAAAAAATGTAAAAGTTTCTTTTTAATATTTTTAGTGCAAAGCTTTTCAATTAAAATCCTACAGTTAACTAGATATAATTTGGTTGCATGCAGACACACAGACAAAAGTAGTGAAATATTTCCAGTACTTAGTACAAATTATGTCAGTTTGTGACAGTATGACATAAGTATAAGTACAGAACTCCATATGTTCACATAAAATAATGGCTTCTTGGGGTTTTTCTGCACAAAAATGTAGTTTTTGCTCCCTCCGAGTGAGGTTTATGGGAATCAGTTTTTGACATCTTATTGTGAAGCTGCTTACTTGAGTAAGCATTTCCTATCATTCACATGTTTTGAGGGATAATTACATCAATACATTAGAGGCAATGGAATGCATTCGCTAAAAAAAACCTTAAAAATGCTCCAGTACTCCGTTTTTGTGTAGTTGCGGGTATGTTTTTTTTTTTCAAACCACCAAAAGAAAGTAGTTTTGGTCCACGTTTTAAGGCATTTTTGATAGGTGGTGTGCAGAGATTTTGTAACACTAGACTGATTTTAAACTTAACTAGATGAGGTTTTTCTACGAACTACACACCAACACAGCAGACAGTCTAACAGCTGTGGTCAGCAGTTCCCTTTTACCTTGAGGACAAGTAGAAAAAAATTAAACACAGAGTGCAAAAGCAACTAAAAATATTTTTGAGTCTACTCAAGCTATTCCCTTCTTTGCAGAGTCCCTTCAGGAGGTACTTGGGGAGTACGGAGTGGTCACTCCAGTCAGCACGGATGCAGAAGGACGGTTCTTGTCCCACACTTTGTCAGAAGGTTATGGACGGAGACGCTGGAGGAGGGATTCCAACGAGGGCCCTAAAGAGAGGCTTTTCTACAACGTGACCGTCTTTGGAAAGGAGTTTCACCTGCGGCTCAGGCTGAACTCACGGCTGGTGGCACCAGGAGCAAAGATCGAATGGCAGGAGGATAGTAACATGACGCGTTCGGAACCTTTACTGGGGGATTGCCTTTATGTTGGAGACGTCACAGACATGGAGGGGGCTTCTGTTGCCATAAGCAACTGTGATGGCCTGGTATGTATAACCAGCCAAACTCACCTTAAAAAATGTCCTGCTGTAGCTCATCATAAATGCTTTTATTTGTTTGGTTTTTCTTCTTTGTTTTCTCTTCCCTGTTCTTGTTAACAGAAATGTACAGCTGACTGCAGCTGGAAACAATCAATCGCTTGAAATTAGGAGGGCCCAAATTGCTTTTGTTGATTAATTTCAGAAAACAAAGGTACTGTATAGGATCCTTACTCTACAAAATCTAAACATAAACATTTGTTCTTAAATCTATTGATGCCTTGAGGGTTTGAAATGGGTTGCAGATTTGGAAATGGTTAGTATTTCTTTGTTCTTTTTTCCTTTTATTTTTGGAAACTGCACATTATATCCAAGTCACCATATATGATAATTTTTGCCATATTAGCTATGTAGGGATCACCTTTTTTAATACACATTTTTAGAAGTTATTTGCGTTTCTTCACTTTAAGTGAAGAGACTTTACTTTCTACCAAAATGTAAAAAAATATATTTTATCTTTATTACTGTACATGGTCATATGACCATGTTTATTGGCAGTTGGGCATAGGGGATTTTAAGATCATTTATATAAATTAATAAATGGTAAACCTCTTAAACATGGAATTGATGTTGTTAAAATTCCTGAGTTGAGTAAAAATATTTTAAAATGAAATAAAATGAATTTCAGTGTTATTGATTCAGTTGTAAAAAATAGCTTTGTAATTTCAGAAGGCATGTAGGTGACACTGAAGAGTAAAATCATTAGTGATTTGGACATTAGTGATTCTGGAGGCTTTTAATAGGGATTATTACATGTTGGAATAGAAAGAAAGGTAGAAGAGCTTCATATTCTGATGAAACCTGAATTAGAGGAACAATCCTTTCTGGACGATGATGTCATGAAATCAGTTTAAGGCTTGCTTATTTGCATTATATTTTTCCCTACCTAGCTGCTTGGATTAATTATCTATCCAGTGTGAAATTGGTGCTGCTGTGGTATATAAAAAGAAGCTGTTCCTGATATACAGCCAGCCAAGCTGGAAATGTTGATGTAAGTAAAAGAAGGAACAGTCAATCCACTGGCACATTAATTAGAAAACTATTTATTATTTAAACGAAACAACTGTAACCTTTAAGATGCACTTGAAAATTACACCAGCCAGATCAAAGGCGGGATGGTTGCCAAATATCTGTGTCTAAAAGCAGATTCCTCCCTTTGGCTTATTTCCACAGCAAGTGCTGTAGAAATGAATGATACCATGAGTAAATTGCATTCTTGTGAAGTGGCTTCTGGCTCATTGCTTGTTTAAGGACAAATCAAAGTAACAGAGGAGTTTAGCAAATTAAAGAGTAGACCGCCCATGGGTGATGTGTTTTTTATATATATCCAAAGGGATAGACCTAAAACGAAACTCTCCAGGGACTGAATCTGAAGTGACAGCCTGAATTAGTCCAACAACAAGACACAACAGTGGGAGTTTTTTTTAAAAACAAAATGGGATGGGGGAGGCTAGACAATTGAGAATTTTAGTTTTAGTGGTGGCATTTTTTTATGTGACAAGCAGAGCATTCACATGTTCAGAAGTTAATCAACATCTGTAAACGATCATAGGAATACATTACAGAATCAACACACACTTAATTCATACAAGTAACATTTGTGAGATAATAAAGGTTTTTGTTCGTAAATTTAAAAAGGAAAAGGAAACTGGAAAAAAAAAAACATGTTAATTTGTAAATCATACCAGGCATCACAGGGCTGTATAAGTTTAAAACAGCAATTAAACAAGTTTTGCCATTCTATGAAGAACATTGTGCCTTTAATTTTACAGGGAAGATTTAATGTTACTTATAAATCCAGAGAAATTGTGGCCATTATTACACTTCACTTACACTTCATTGATGTAGGGAAGAGACAGAGAACTAAGGTGCCCCTTGTTTTAAAGTATGTATAATTAATTGAACCTGGGAAACGCAGTTATGTTGCTACCTGCACATTAAATCCAGGTTACATGCTCTGATGTTGTGTTTTTAGAAAGCATACTTACCCCATTCAGCACATTAGTGGAAGGCTTTCGTTCATTTAAAGTGAAAAAATTTACAATACTATATTGTATACTATAATCTAGTAGCCTAGATTACACTAAATAACTAAAAGAACACAAAATAAAGAATACGAGTTATTCTTTGAACATATTGTAGTTGATTTTCTCACTGTGTTGTTATGCACTCTCCTGTTTGAATTAATTAAGAACAAGCTGTGAATTGAGAATTGGATAAATATTGACAAATTCTGATATATAACATGAAAGGTATTCATTTTAAATCTTAACTTACAATTTGGTCTTGATGCCTGTGCAGTGTTGCTCTTTATCTCTTTCTGTACATCCATTATCACTTTGGTTAATTAAAAAAGTAAAATTTATTTCTTTGCCAGACACACACAAAAAAACTGTTTGAATAAGATAATGACTTGCAGTCTTACTGGAACCTGAGGAACTGAAGTGTTCTGCTAGCAGGGAAATTAACAAGACATTACTGCTAACCGTACAGGTGCTAAAATTACATCTTCTTCGAGCTGACAGTTTTTCTTAAACAGTTTTTCTTCTCCACTTTTATGTTTTGTCCCAATAAGAAAAAATATAAAAATACTTTTTTCAGAGCTTCTGGTACAGTATACTGTATCTTCATTTAGTAAATGAAGAGAAGCAGATTGGAAAAATACACTTTAGATTTTCACAGGGTATATACTGTAGCATAGACATCTCTGAGATAGTCTAGAAAGGTATGTGAATTTTTGTTTTTCTGCTTTTTCCAGGAATGCTTTAAAATAATAAGAACTAAATAAGATAATAAGAAAAACAATAGATTCATTATAAATCACAGTAACAGCTTAAGGACGACAGGCAAGAGGATGCAGTACTGGAAGAACAGCAATTCAGAGGAATAATAACCCATTTCATTCCCTATCCATTATTCCCATCCCACTGCTGTGTCCTTTTGTCACCTCTGCAGAAAAAGCCTCTATCTGCTTAGGTGGCAAATTGCCTGCATCCTTAAACACCATCTTTCAGCCGCACATCAGCTCAAATAACTTATGCAGCAAGTATTGTTTCAAGTCCTAAAGATGTGCACATAGCTTGTCAAAAAAAAATTCCTGACTTCACCCTGCACGCAGATCTTTTTGTCTTATGTGCAAGAGAATGCAGAGTGAATGGTGTTAACGGAGGAATTGTTTGGTGCTGCATCATCCTCACTGTCTGTCCTCTGAAATTATTTCATGCTTTGCAAGCTCCTTGTGCCATTCTCTATGCCTTACTCCAGTCGCCCTCCCCCCTCAAAAAAAACACCTTCCATTAAAGAAAACAGCTGGTTACATTGTATACTACTTTGTGAAACTCATCCAAGGACATAAAGTAGCCTTCTGCAAAGAGGCACCCTTCTAATATCAGAAGGTGCAAACTCTCAAAAGCCCATAATGACAGGGGTGTAAATTAACTGATGCAGCACAATGAAATTTGATAAGAGTCTCACTTTGAGCTTCACAGCTGGAAAGTGCAGGGCTGTGTTTAGCGGTGTTCTTTCCATCCCAGGTGTTGTCATCTGTCTGTCAGTCATGCCTCTCTCCTGGAATTTCTAGGAAATCATTCCTTATTATTCTTCCTGTTGAGAAGCATCTGAACACACCAGGCCCTAGTCTAAGGCCCTGTCACAAAGTATCATTTTATTCAGTATTTCACTCATTCCCTCCTGGAATCCAAGAAAATGAAAAACAGAACAGACTTTCAAAGTACTGTACAGGATCCAGGTAGGAACTGAAACTCTTGATGATATTATTTTTCACTACCACAATTCCGACTGGTGTTCTGGAAAATTTTAACTAAAACACAGCTTGCTGGCAAGGTACATAATCAAGAATCCGATTGAGTAAAGGTGGCAGCCAATGGGTTTTTGATAAAACAGATTTATAAATGTTGTATGGAAAGAAATGTTTTTTATGTCGTTACAGAGGTTAACCCTTGCTCTCAATCTCAATTCTCAAAAGTATGCAGGTGTGTAGATTTTAAATAATTGTAAAAGAAACCAATTTGGAAATATTTTTTTTTCTGGCAGAAAATTTAAGTGAATTGTGTGCCAGTTATTTGTGAAATTTTAATGTTGAATATTGGCCTAGCACATCACTACAAACTGAGCGACAAAAGGCTTGATAGGGACATTGATTAGTTTTAAAAATGTGAAAGTGGACAAAAATATATGTATGGCAAGTAAAACCAAATGACATTTTTTCTTTTTTGGCCCTCTAGTCAAATTCCAAAGAAACTTTAGAGAAAGTGAATTAGGTATTCAGATTGAAACCAACAGCCATTTGGGACTCTGATCTTGGAAAGCTAAAAAGTAATATTTAAGACAGCTGCCGTTTTTAAGACTCAGGCCAAATGTAGGAACCAGAAGAATAATATATCTTGCATTAAAGCGGTGTAACAACATTCCCACCGTACTTTGCAGAACACTATAAGGTCATCATTGACAGTAGAGTTTTAGGTTTAGTTTGTACTGGGACACAAGTGGATTTGGTTTTTGCTTCCATTTTATTTTATTTTGAATTTGGGGATGAAACTGAACACAGATAGCTATTGGAGAACCAGGAAAGATGGCAGACAGGATGGTTTCTGCTAAAGTATTTTCATTCCTTCTGTGGAATAAATCTTCATATAGAGCAAGTCTAGGCAATCCCTTACAAGGACTGTGGAAATGAAAATCCAGGTGCAGGTTCTTTTTTTCTAAGTTATATGATGCACACACATCTTTTCCAATGAATAGTAGAATGGTAGAGGTTGTTGTTTTCTAATTCATTCTGATTTAACAAAATGAGAGGAAGGCATTGGAAGAAGGTTTTCTACCCATTGTACTGTAAACATGTCCTATCTTCTTTGCTGTTGTGATTCTCACTGCTACTAATTTGAGTTTTCTTAACAGCTGTGACATAAATAAGAGATTGTCATGGGCCACCAATCATCGTGCCAGAGTCTTTTTCCTCAAGCATTTTTGTGACATAGCAGAAATCTTTCTCAGAATGCAAGCAGTAAAAAACATTTTACCGTATGTTCCAAGCCACTTTTTATCTTTCTCTCTGGATCACTGATGGGGCAGTGATGTGGTCTACAGGTACTGTATGAATGGGTGTTATAACTACTGTCAGTAGACCACTTACACTTTGTTGACAGACACTGTAATATCCCTTCCTCGTTGAGTTCAAAATTTGAAACTCACAACTGGCAACCCACTGAAGCTAAGCAGGTGTGAGCCTGGTTAGTACCTGGATGCGAGACCTCCTGGAAAAAACTATGGTTGCTGCTGGAATAGGTATTAGAGGGGCCAGTAGGGGGTGCTCACCCCGCAGCCTGTGTAGGTCCTAATGCCCCAGTATAGTGACGGTGACACTGTACTGTAAAAGGGCACCGTCCTTTGGATGAGATGTAAAACCAAGTACCTGACTCTCTGTAGTCATTAAAAATCCCAGGGCATTTTCCGAAAAGAGTAGGCGTGCTACCCTGGCCAAAATTTCCCATTGGCCTTTATCAATCATGGCCTCTTAATAATCCCCATCTATAAATTGTCTTCTTTACTCTGTGCTCCTTCACACTGATAACTGATATGTGGTGAGCGTACTGGTGCAATGTGTTAGGTGTTAATCCAGGTGGATGCTGCACAATGGTGTTGGTGGAGGGGAACCCACATTACCCGTAAAGCGCTTTGAGTGGAGTGACCAGAAAAGTGTAAACAAATATTATTATTACACTCCTAACTAAACAAATCTCAATTATAAAAGCTGTGTAGTATAAGCAGTGATATAGTGCCTCACATGACACCATTTCACTGGATTAATTGATAGTCCACGCATGTTGTTTCAACTATGTATGTAAGCTGAGAGAGGAAACAGTGGCAAAAGCTACAGTTCTACAATGATGGTAAGACAAGCAATTTTTGCAATAGCAAGAGGTACTGTATGTGTGAAGACACCCTTTAGATTATTAGCTGCGTGATGAATGATTCCACTGGGGTAATATAACTTACAGGGCTCTTAGTGCTAAAGGTTTTGATATCATTTCTTGAGAGCAGCAAATATATTAAATGGCACTGGTGAGTGATGGATTGTTTCTTTCCAATGGCTTTATTCATGTAAATACAATCATCTGTTTTTGAATTTGTGAGGCTGAATCAGCATGCATTATTATTGTGTGAAGGCTAATGGAGTTCAGGTAGCTCCCTTTGATAAACTAGACTTTGGGTTGTTTCAAAATCAGTAGGAGGCTGGGGTGATGAGTGGACATCTAATTTTGTGATAACGGAAATGGTTCAGTTTAATAAAATACTTTTGTTAATTTTTTTATTGTCATAAATTGGCTTCAGCTAATACCATAACATGTCACATCATTACACATCATTTCTGAAGGTTATTACTGCATTAGAGTTTAATGTTTTTGCTATTTCTTGGTCTGGGTCCTAAGAAAATCACAGCCTTTTAAAAGATAATTCATTCTTCTCAGGCCTGTGAAACCCCAATGACCTGTTGCAGCACGATAACACTGTTCACTCAGGCTGATTGATGGCAGGAGAAATGAACAGCTGATCAGCATTGTACGTTTATGGTGCAAGATCATTATATAATTTTCACTTCAGCAAAGTTGAAATGCTTAATTTACACATTTGTTCCAATCATTTTAAAATCCCTTCCCACTGCAAGCATCACAGTGAAACAAGAATCATTAGCTCGTCAACTCATAGCAATATATTACCAGTAAATATTATTCCACACTCAAGCCCTGTAGCTCATCAGTTAGGAGCTCATGCTGGTTTCTGTAGTGTTAAACCAACTTCAAGTATATGATTGGGTTCAGCATGCTGGGTTAGATACAACTGGGTTGACTTTAGTAGTCACAATAAAGATTTCCAGCAATCCCCTAAAAGTCTCGCTGGACAATATTTCACAGATTTAAACTTTGCCATTCAGAAGTACTTTGAGATATAGTACATTGGCAAAAAACACTCAAGGGAAAGGTTTGGTCCCAAGCTCATTTTCCCCACTGTAGTGGAGTGGTGTATTACAGTACCCTGCTCAGTTATACAACAGCAGCAGTGCCTGTTGTGGGTACTGCACAATTCTTTTTTGTTCCTACGCATAGACTAATATACATTCTAAATGAGACTATAGAAATAACCATGACACAATTGTTTTACAAGAAAATTGTTTTTATGATTTCAAGCAGTTCCTTAAGTTACTGATGTTTTTTTTAATTATACATTTTGATGTATAGGGATATTAGACTCTAATATATAAATTTATAAATCTTTATAAAACCCCTACCTTGGATGACTACTGAATTACTGTGAATAAGACAGGCTTTTCAGTGGCATATGTGCTTTTCCAAACTGCAAGCAAAAACATGAATTTTCTTTTCAAATCCAAGTGGAGTCTGAAGCTAATTAAGCCATGAAGCTGTTGTATAAAAAGCCAAATTAAAACAGAAGAAAACAGTGTTGAGGTAACTGTGTTTGTGAAGGATGCATTCTGAATCGGTAATAAAAGCTTATAATAGAATTGGTTTCCAATATACTGTACATAACATAATAATTGGTGGTATTTATTTGTATATAAAAGCAAGCTGAACTACTAAAATAATCCGTACTATATTATTTATTTATTTTCTTATTTTGGTGATTTGAAAGAAGTGTTACAATAGTTGTGAAATCCTAATTACTTGCATTTTCACAGAGTTTTCAATATGTGTAAGTTGCATTGCTAATAAAATGTACAAGGTGACTGTATCTTTGGGAAAAACAGCTGTTGTCACCTAGAATGAAACAGCTTATAAAGACCTAATTGCTTTTGAATTTAATTATGCAGTTGTGAAGTTTAAGTTCAAAATAACCTAATGTAATATTTTGAAAAACAGTTAAAAGATGGAAGTTCCATGGCCTTGGTGATATGTGAGGAAAAGGCTGAGATTTCTAGAGGGAGAGGCTAAGATTCCTTTTTGGACAAAGTGTGGTAAAACATCCAAAAGCTGTCATTGTTTGCTTGGAAAGCCTAAAAGGTATCAGTTACTTATGATTCAAAGTTTGTGGCTCTGTGATTCATGAATTGTTCTTCATGTGGTCCACTGAGAGTGGTTTTTAAACTCTGGGCATGTGCATGTATCATGGAGAAGTGATGTTAGTTATCTTTCAAAAACCAGACATAAGTACGCACAATTTGCTTTATAATGAGGACTGTAGAAGGGGCATTGCAAGCTCTTTGCAGTCACATTATTAAAAGCATTTGCTTTTGCCAGACAGGGATAAGGAGTTCATACTATATGGCTACACGCATTCTGTCACCATGAATTCTGGAAGGACAAGTTCTGCATGTGTGTGGCTTCTGTGTAATCCGATGTCATTGATTAGATAAGAGACAAAAGACAAAACTGGTGTTTTGATGTTTTGTTTTCCTGAAATAATCCAGCATTCTTTTACCAGTTCTCAGCATTCTCCTGAACCTTCTAAATGCTTTTCTAAAGTTGATTAGGTTGTTCTAGCTGTATCCAGGAGTTTCTTTCTGCCTGATGGTTATTAGAGCCCCTAAGAATGTGTTTTTTCTAATGCTCCTCCTGTGAGGATGAGAGAGAAGGAAATGTATGCTAAAAACATTACCATTACGAAATGTATATGACACACCTTGTTATGTATTTTAGGTCCCCCAAATGGCTTTCTAGGACATTTTATAATGTACTGTACTACACTTCCAAGATGCCAGCCTGGGTTCCAGGTGTTCAGTAATTGTTACCTGATCGTGGCTGGAGAAGATCAGATGAGTGCCAACAAATTGTCTGGTCAGGCTGAGTCTGGTCAGACTAATCTTATATCCTCCATTCTGAGTTCAGTCCTCAGCTAAGTGTTTTTTCTTGTCACTAGTGATTAGTTATTTCTAATGTTTTCAGTTACTGTAGTCATTTTCAAATGTAGGTGCACACCTCCTGTCCTTAAGGGAGGTTAGGCATCTTGTATTTGCTGCATATCTGTCTTCATTTACCCTCTTAAACTAAGTTTGTACTCAACTGTATTGATTTCCTTGTTGTATTAAATGTGACATTTTACTGTTACCTCTAAATGTTTAGATCTATAAAAACCTTAAGCACTGGTTTTCGAGTACTTTTGAAAAGCCACATGTTATACATTCGGAAATAAATGCATTATGTTGTATAAATTAAAGGAGAATTTGTTCATACTGTAGTTGTCAGGAAACCAGTGATAAAATATTTCCACATATAATGCAAGGACACTACCTGGCTATTTTGGAAGACTTGCCTCACACTACCCTGCTGTACCTTATACTCTAATCAGGGCCTTGAGCATTTGTTGCAGTCAGAATGTTTTTGCCATTGAAGCCACCATTGATGAGAATATGACATGACAAGCTTCTTTTACTGTCTTTTCCCTCTGAGTGACAATATGTGCTTGCAGCCATAGCTGTCGCACAGCGCAACCAATCGTGCTTCACTTTTTCACTGACGCCTTGAATTATTCTTCCAGGTGGACTGTCCTTGCTACTGTACCACCTGCCTAATGTGTGTCCATTTCCAAAGACTACTTGATTTGCAGGGCTGTACTCCACACCTATTATATCTACTGATCAACATATTTTAGATGTCTTTTGACAGGGAACCCAACTTGTGAAGGACAGGCTAGTCGTAATAGATTCGTCAATAAAACAACCAACTTCTGATGTTTCACATACAAAGTCATCTGCACAGCTGACATGTCACATAAAAGGTGGTAGGGACTGCTAGTTCCACTGGTGAAGCATGAACATTTTCTGATAGTCTATTCATCCCAGATTATGAAAATGTTATCTTATTAACTTAATAAGTGAAGTGGTACTGCATTTCATATGGTGTTGTATTCATACAATAAAAATATAAAAATATAGGTTAAGCGCCAGTGGAAGAAAAATAACAGTATTATTCATGTTTTGGCACTGGATAATGTATAGCCCACGGTTTCTTTGAAGTATTTGTAATTTTAAGGTATTGACTGCAATACATCAATACAATGTCTGTTAGAACATTTTCAAACCTCAGCATTTGTTTGAGTATGCAGTATGCAATATATGATATAGTGCACTGTATGTTTTAAAGAATGTGTTGACATCGTTGAAATTTATCTAAACAAGGAAAAAATATTTTTCTTTTAATTTTAAATCCCAACCTTTTGGTTTATAACAAGTTTATTTTTGTAATGTAGTCACAGAGTTGGATGATTCCCCCTTTTCTAATGAGTACAGTTGCAGTACTCCTAAGTTCACACATTACACACACTTGAGTTAGAAAAATGCAAGGAAAGTTTTTTAAAAAGATGAAAAATATAATGGTTGTGATTGCTAACATGGGCATTATTGCTAATTGATATATGCATCTGTTGCTAATGTTATATTAAATGTAGTGAAGTTATGTTTTTACTTAATAGTTATAATGTACTCTTAAAATAAAATTCAATTCAATTCAGTTTATTTTTATTTATCACCTTTCACAACAAGGTTGCCCCAAAGCACTTAACAAAGCTGTGTGACAGTACATGACAGTACAATACAGAAAGAGAAAAAGACAGAAGACGATAGAGGAGAGGAACCAAAAACACCTCTGTAAGGAGAAAAAAAACCTCTAGGGGTCCAAGGTCAACTGGCTGCCCAACCCCTCTGGGCATGCTAACATTATACAATTCTACAAAAGTACTAAATGTGGAGTATTAAGTCAAGTGGAGTATTAAGTCATATTAAGTCTTCTGTCATGTCCTTCTCTGTGCCAGTACTCCATGCAGTTCTCTGTAGACTCCTAAATGATAGCTGTATTCGCGATGTCCCTCTTGGATCCATGGCAGTGATGCAGCATCCAACTCAGATGGTGCCCAGCTCGGGAACCATCCGGACATGTGGGGAGGAGAATAGGATAGTTTGGTCAGAACAGATTTATCTACATGGAAGGCAAACACTGAGACACACAATGGCATGTACAGCAGCATCACCAGCCATAGTTGGAACGAGCTATGATGTAAGGTGTGAGTAGGCTAGGCTAAAGTAATAGGTTTTCAGTCCAGATTTAAGTCCTGAGATTGACTCGTCATCCCGTACGTAGGCTGACAGACTATTCCATAAACTAGGGGCCCTGTAGCTAAAGGCTTTACCGTCAGCTGTTTTTTTATTAATATGTGGAATAAGATGAAGACCTGTGTTCTGCGATCTAAGTGGGCAACTTGGATTGTACACATTAATCAGCTCCATTAAATAGATAGGTGCCTGACCTCTGAGAGCCTTATAAGTATGTAAAAGTCTGCCTTGTACCTAACAGGAAGCAAATGGACTGAACTAAGTATAGGTGTAATGTGGTCGTACTTTCAACTCCTGGTAACAATTCTACCTGCCGTGTTTTGAATTTGCTGTAAGGTGTTGAAAGTGTGATAGGTGCTCCCTGATAGTAGGGCATTACAGTAATCTAATCTGCTGTATACAAAAACATGTATTAGTTTCTCTGTGTCTTGAGTGGAGAGAAAATACCTCAGTTTTGCAATATTTCTTAACTGTAGGAAGCATGCCTTTGATACTGCATTAACATCACAGTTAAATGAGAGCCTTGTGTGACGCCTAAATTACGTGCCGAATCTTTGAGGCAAAATGTTTAACCTTCAGAGTTAAGTGCTGGGGTTATAGCAGTCCTATCCGCACTGTTGCCTTCAAACAACAGAACCTCAGTTTTATCAGAGTTGAGTGACAAAACATTTTTACACATCCAAGACTTTACTTCATTAATGCAATTAGCTTAAGTGACAATTGACAAGTTGTCATTAGGTGTAAATGAAATGTATGTTTGAGTGTCATCAGCATAGGAATGAAAGTTAATATTATGCTTTCGTATTATCCTACCTAGCGGCAACATGTACAGAGAGAACAAAACTGGTCCAAGTACTGATCCTTGTGGTACCCCTAATTTGACTGGTGACAATGACGAAGCAGTGCAAATATTAGATATTTGAACATAGTGAAAACAGTTAGCTAAAAAGGAGGTAAACCACTTATGGATGGTTCCACATAGGCCAACCTCAGACTCAAGCCTGTGTAACAAAATACAATGGTCAACTGTGTCAAAGGCAGCACTAAGATCTAGGAGCACAAGCACTGTTGCACTCCCTGCATCAGTTGCTAACAGAATATCATTCACAACTCTTGTTAATGCAGTTTCAGTGCTGTGGCCTTTGGCAGAAACCAGATAGGAATTTCTCAAGTATATTATTTGAATCCAGATAAGACTGAAGCTGGGCTGCAACTATTCTCTGAAGAATTTTAGATGGGTCCAAATTTGGTTTCTTAAGCAGCGGTCTAACAACCGCTATCTTAAATTGGTCAGGTAGAACACCTGATGCAAGGGATGAGTTCATCATACTAATTATAGGTCCTGCCAGTACTTCAAGGGAATAATTTACTAGTTGGGTGGGGATGGGATCTAGCGGACAGGTGGTTGATTTTATTTTAATGATTAATTTCTTTAGTTCGTGTTCATTAACTAATTGAAAAACACTGAAAAGGTGAGCACATTGTTTTTGTACTAGACTTCTTTGCAGCCTGTTTGTCTGAAGTCTGATGTTGTAAATTTTATTGTTAAAGAAATCCATGAAAATGTCACTACTAACGTTAGCTGGTACTGTTGAATCGGCTTTATTTGTTAATTTGCTATTGTCCTTAATAGGTAGCGAGGGTTATTCTTATTGCTTTCTATAAATTCAGAGTAGTAAGCTGAACGAGCTCTATATAGGGCTTTCTTATATTGTTGCAGGCTATCAGCCCATGCTGACTGGAATACTTGCAAACCAGTAAACCTCCATTTGCGCTCTAGTTTGTGGCACTCCTGTCGTGTGTGATCATTACACCATGGAGAGTGTCGCGTGGTTTTGACTACCTTAGTTTTTCGGCTATTTCATTGAGGGCCTGTCTGACCACTGTATTACAGTTGTTTGAGATTTAATCAACATTAGTACTGGAGGTGAAGTTAGCATTATTCATTGCATTCATAAATCAGCGTTCATGGTCAGAAAAAGAGTTATCCATGGGATGGACTAATATATGATGAATATCAGCTCTATGAGTGATAATTAAGTCTAGTTTATGATTGTACACATGTGTTGGTCCTGTTATATGATGACTACAACCTATGGAGTCAAGGAGGGACAAGACGTTTTTACTGAAAGCATCTGTCTCTATGTCGATGTGTATGTTAAAGTCACCTACTGTAATATTACAACTTTGGCTAAATTAATAACTACATCAGGGAGCAGTTCACCAAATTCAGCTAGAAACTATGCATATGGTCCTGGGGCTCTGTATACTAAAAGAATATACAGTATATGTGTGATTCGGATGCTATTTTAAGAAGCATTGTCATTTATAGTTTTTAGTTCAATTTTCAGAGACCCGCTGAAGATGGCTGCTAGGCCACCTCCACGTCCTGAGCAACGGGCTTTCTGTAAAAAAGTATACCATTAGGTGAGGCTTCAACTAAAGGAATAGTGTCAGTGAGTCTAAGCCATGTTTCTGTTAGTAGGCACAGGTCAGAGTTGGTGTCAAGCACCATATCATTAACCAGAACTGATTTGGTGCCTAATGAGCGAACATTTAACTGAGCATTTTATGGTAGTTTCATGTTGTAATTAATTTAAGTTTACCAGTGGAATGGAGATACAATTATCAGAACAAGAGCCCCTAAACGAACGTCTGAATTCTAGTCTAGGTTTTGTGATAGTTGCTATGTTCTGTCTATTCACAATAATTTCTGGTTCTGAATAGTTATGTGATTTATGGGGTGCCGTGTAGTAGAGAACCAGGGTTGGCGCGGGAGGTGAACAACATGCAATTTAAGATCGCCAGGCTAAGGCCTGGGTGGTGCTCTTAGTAGTTAGGCAGGCAATTTGCTGTCTGCTATATTTTGGGATAGAATGGATGATCCCCACCAGTTAGGGTGGAGACCGTCCCGTTTATAAAAACTGGGCTGTTCCCAAAAAACATCCCAATTACTGATAAAGGTTATTCTATTGGATGCACATTATGTCTCTAACCAGTGGTTTAGGGAGTATAGCCTAATATAGGTTACGTCCCCTCTGTAGAGGACTGGTAAGGGACCGGATACAATTAAATTCTGACATTTTCTTTGCGCTTTTGTGCACATAGAAATGAATTTACTCTTTAATACCTCCGATTGCTGGTACTTTATATCATTAGTTCCAGTGTGAACAACCAAGGTGGAGACTTCATTGCTGGAAAATATGTCTAGTTTTGCCTCAATGTAAGAAACTTTTGGCCCAGGGAGCCATTTTATGGAAACCGCTGCTTTATGACGGTTAGGAATTCTGATGATTGAGTGGCCAATTATAAGCACCTTATCCTCGCTGCCAAGAGCACGTGTTGCTGAGTTGGATTAGTGTCTGGTGTGCAGGAGGTCTAGTCTTTGAGCTCTTAGACCCCTGTCTGAGCGTGACCCAGGGCTCACGAGTGGTTGCTGCTGGTGCTGGGACCGAATTGGAGACAGCTGGGCCAATTCTGAGTTGACTAGGTGCTCCGACTGAGCCGAATCTATCCGTCCCTCAATCTGTTTAATTTCAGAATGTGTGCTAATACGCCCCTCCAGAACGCACATTCTGTCCTCCATCTCTACTATAACTAAACTTTTCTGGCATTTAAAATGATCTACAGTACATTGTTGATGGAACGTACATGCCACAGGACTCACACAGGTTCTCCCGGGGGAAGACATAATCACGACTCTCCCTTTGTTAGATGCGCTGTCGGAGATCACCCTTGGCCAGGGCCAGGTGGTCAGCCCGCCTGTTGTAGGAGTTTTCTTTGCGGGGAGATGCCAAGTGCTTTAGCTGGTTGCTGAAAACCGGTTGTAGTCATGCGATGACGCTAAGTAAAACTTGATAAAACTTTATATAATGAGTTGTGCAATATATTTAATTGTCTATGTAGTTATATAATTAGATATTATAGTTATTTATAGGTATATTATTAAATGTTTGTATTCAGCAGCAGCAGTAGCAACGTGCATGTCGTGCGAAATATATTGTCATCATTTCTATTGGAGTTATGATTATCTGATTTCATGTTATATTTTATTTGTGAATGACACAGTGACCAGGTTGTGTTTAACAGATACCTCTCATTTAAAACCTGTGTTTACAATACTGTTCTCCAGCACATGAAATTATACAATAAATCTGAATAGCAAACCCTGTAAGAATGCTGTACTGTCTTAATCTACGTGTGTTTGAAGTGTATGATTAAACAAGTGCTGTTTACTTTCTGTACAGCATGTGAAAAATAGATGCTGAGGCTGGGTTAGTTTTGTGCCAGCTATCTCAATATTTAGAGAAAGAAAAGTTATGAAAAGCACTGGAGAGAAGTAATCTAGTTAGGCTTGGTAACTATGAGAAATGGCTGAGACTCATGCTATGTTTTGACACTTCTGCTCACAGTTGCTCTGCAGTGATATATTACGGTAATTCAGGCAAGTGGGAGTGTAACTGCCAACCAGCTGTGTTGATAGGTTGCTGTTCAAGGACGGATGCGCATTTACAAAAAATAATACTTTAACCATCCCCCCAGTGCACAGAAATGATCGTATTTTTCTTTTTAATATTGGCCTAAAATGAGGGCTAACCTTACATCTCTCACTTAACTGTGGCTGCCTGGCTCTCCTTGGCTCACTAATTAGGGACAACTGAGATCCCATTTTCCTAAAAAATGGACAACCTCAGCTGCTTGCATTTCAAATATTCTTTTTACATGATATCTGCACATAAGGGTGTATGATTTTTTTTGTCATTTCTTAACCATTTTGCTGCCTTGTCAAAGTCTGCTTTGGTTTTCATGGATGTTTTCAAACTTATTTTTCTGGTTAATTCTTTGAGTTTTCTTTTAAGAATCATAAACAGACAGGACGTGTCCCATTGTTTTTTCTTTCCTCCCCTTAGCCAAACAGTGTTCAGAACCTTGAACTTGGTTTCTGTAAAGTCCGGAAGCTCCCAGTCCAAGTCTTGTCCTCACTTGCTGTCTGGAATTGTGTTATTAAAATGGAAGATTCTGTCCTGCCACCAGGAACTAACCCAGAATGGGACATACCAGACGAGATAAAGAGGAAGATAGGAGGGCACCTGTGTCATTAGAAAGCAGCTAGACAGTCACAAAGTGGTTCTTCTTAATGGGTCAAATAAACAGTAATTTTATAAGGAGTGTCTTGAAAGAGCCTACTGTACCCAGCGTTTTTAGTAGCACGGTGCAAAGACTCCAACCTTGAATTTGTCACCAAAGAGGGGTATATCACAAGTCTTATTATTCTACTTATTGTATGTACATTATTAATTTTTGTAAATGTAGACAATTGAAAGTAAAGCCTTTTTGTACGGTGGCGTGTGCACTTGTATGTTTGTTTCTTGAATGAGACTGAGACAGTTCTAGCTTACGGATCAAATCTGTCAGGAAATATGGTTTACAGTATATCTACTGTATGTTCAGTTATATACAGGTATGTGTTTTTGTGAACAGATGGACAAATAGATATAACAAAGAGCTTGCTTTACTGAATAAAAATTTATCTTTCAGAACTATAATCAGTTGTTTTTAACTTCTACATTGATGCACAGTTCAAAGTACCTAAACTCACTGTCATCAATTTAAGGTATCTCTTAAATTGCCCCTCTGGTGATGAATTAAGTATTTTGAATTGAATTGAATTGAATCCACATTCAATCCTAAAAAGAATTCAAAATTTAAAATGGGATCTGTAATACTGAAAAATCAAAGTTCACATATCTTGTGTACTGTACTGTATAATCTTATGCATACTATATCTGCCTCATATTCCACCTCTCTTTCCTAGATCTGTATGACATTGGGTGAGAAGTTCACATTGTTGCAATAAACCTTTTTTTTATTCAAAGCCTTGACCCCTCTCCATCCTGCATTGAAAGCTTAATTACAATATTTTTGGAGTCTAAAAGCCATTCTGATTGAGCTTAAACTACAGGTCCTTTGAAAAGTGCCTCGGTTTTGAGTGCCCTGAGGAAGAAAAGCTGTCCAGTTTGTCAAACAGATTCCTAATATAGTGATGGCATCTTTATCTAGAGCTATAAGAAGCTGTGTTCCTTGGATACTACTGAAACAGAAACTATATTTTGGAGTGAAAAAAACTTGATAAGAGAAATATTTTATAAAGAACAGACAACAGCTTTTTGTTAAGATGAATTAACTGCCTCCAGAGTCTATATTTTGCAGTTGTGTATACACATACATTTCATTCTAAACTGTGATGCTTATGTAAACACAACTGTATGTACACACATTCTAACAAAGTGCAAGGTTTATCACTATATGGCTTTGTCTTTGTCTTCATATACTGTACACAGGCACACCCTTACCAATGCTTTTGATCCTTATGATCATCTCCTCATCTTAAGGTGATGGTAGTGCTAGAAAAAAAGACTGCTCCTGTTATTTTGGAAAAAAGATAGAACATCAATACATACTGAAAAAAAACTGTAGACATAAAAAACTGAACAACATATGACATGAATATACAATACTATAAACCTAAGTTAGCAGTAGAATTATTCTATAAGTATCTATAATTGATAATCATAGCCATGACACTTGCACACAAAATAGAATGTTCTTTTTTTGTTGTTACTTGTATTTTCAGTTTTATTTTACCCTTTCAGTTATGCATTATCATGAAGTGCAAATTCATGCAATTATTCTGTAAACAGATTTATATCGTTACCACATAAAACATTTTTTCATGTAAATACATATTTGTAACTGTTATGTTTTGTCTGCATTGAACAACACTTTTTATTGTTAATTGCTTTTGTCTCATAGAGTAGCTTTTTCCTAAACATTCGAATAGATCAAGGTGTTAGGATTAATCAGTTTTGATCTAATCAAGCCGATAATGGAATAATATTGTCATTGTTTATTCATATAATTCCTTTGGAGTTATCACTTGCATAGTTTAACATGCATTGCATTTCAAAAGCTTGTTAAGGCTACAATAAGCCTGTACTGGGAGCGCCAGTAGGTGACACTCTTCCTTCTAGGCCAGAATTTCCAAACTCATGTTCCAGTTTGGTGATCAGGGGGTATTGAGCTGTTGGAAGTACTGTTCTTCTAATAAATTTTTAAACCACGGTCCTGGCAATTTTGATAAAGTACTGTGGGTTTACACAATATAGCCTCCATCTTAAATTTTTCTCACTACTCTACCTGGGCTGGTGTATAGTGGGGCTAATGGCACATAATGGGAAGTGGGTCCTCTGCTATGTGTAAAGTTCTTACTGATCTATCCAGCCATCCCACCATTCTCTAACCAGAATATCCAATTCAGGTTTGTGAGGGAGCCAGAGCCTATTCCAGCAAGGAATGGATGCCAGGCACTATACACCCTAGATGGGACACCAGGGCACACACAGACACCCATACCAGGGTCAATTTTCCCCAAAGTCAGTTAACCTACCAGTATATTTTTGGCCTGTTGGAAGAAGCCAGAATGCCCTGAAGAAACCCATGTGAAGACAGGGATTCTTATGCTTATGCTTATGCTTATGCTTATTCTAAATAGTCTCTGAGCTTTAAACAAGGTCTCATAGTGAGCCAGGTGCTGTTATTATGCTGCTTTGAAAGGGAGCACAGCACAGGCTGATTAATGGTTTTATTATTATGCTTAATCAACAGTATTGGAACAGCAGTGGAAAACACTATCAGCATTTTACCTTAATAATGGTTTGTTACCTTAATGAAGTGTGAAGGGCCTGTTTACTGCTAAGTGAGGGGAAGGAAGACTCTTGGGCCTGGCAAGTGGTAGCCCCACTACACAGCTATGCATTTCCCAGGCCGGAACTGGCACAATTAAACCCTTCGGAAAGCTAAGTGAGGAAGCAGTCTCCACATTTTGCAACACACTATCAATTTGGAGTTCATCCCATGAAAGCAGCCTGCATATTTGAAAGTAACATATGGAGAGTCTAGCCAAGATATACAGTAAGAAAAGTCAGTTTTGTGAAGAAATGTCTTTACAGAAGTACAATTCTGTGGTAAAACCCAGCCCACAACAACAGTTTGTACAATCATTGCACATAATATTGTTTGTAAATGTCTGTCCTTATCTAAAAAGAGCCTATTTGTTTCATCTAGCTTGTTGTGTATACTGTATGTATGGATTGCAATAATTGTTGAATGTCCTTTTATGGAATATTTTGGATTATTAGGTTTCCAGCATTATTAATATTTCAAGTATGAGTAAGCTCTGCAAACATTTAAATATATTTAGATGTTACAATATATAATGTGTAAGTTAACTTTTCTTTTATTGAGAAATGAAGATAAAGAATATATTGTAAAAAGGCTGTGTTTTTAAAAACTTTTCTGCACATGAGAGGATGTAATTCATCTTCTCTTCTCTGACTAACCATGGGCCAAAACATAATAATGAGATTACTTAAAAAGCTTCTGAATTAAAGTAAGAGGCAAGTGAGTCCTTTAAACCAGAAAAGCACATGTTTTCTTGAACTCATAATCAGTATGGAAAACAGGTTGCTGAACCAGTAAAGGAGCTCTCCTGGGTGCAGTATTGAGCTCTCTCATCATTGGTTCAAACAGGGGTCATGTCACCATCCAGTTTTCACTAGGATTTCCCAAGCGGGTAGGGTGTTAGGATGGGATTAGTTGGCCAGGGCTCTCAGCGACCCCTGTGGCCTCACAGGCATTTGCTGCCATGCAGTGCTCTTGGTAAGGGCCACGCCCCTAGGCGCTGAACCTCCTGTGTGGGGTAGTTTTGCTTGTGATGTGTTAAAACATGAACAGATGGAAAGTTGACACTTCTTTATCCTCCCCTGTGAGACTGCACAGTTTGAGATGTAAAAAACACAAATGGGGATTTCAAAGCAGGTGGGTATGGCAAGAAATAATCAGATATTGTACAATTGTAAAGATGTAAATAATAGGGAGAATATAGATCAATTGTTAGGTGTGTACAATAACAAACAATTCAGTACAGATGCTTTCTGTTGTGCTATGGAATAAGCATTAAACTAGAGTTACTGCTAATTCACTTTGTTCTGAAAAGTACAAAGTGCTATTTTATCTTTGTGCATATGTGTACAATATTTACAGTATCACATTTGAAAGAGGATGAAATCAGAGAATTTAAAGTGATTCTTTTCTGTATCAGATTCAAAACTACTGAGCCATTAGGAATGGAAGTCATGCACAGAGTACTTACTAGTGTGGGATCTTGATTAAATATTTTGCAACAGATATGTTATCACTGTCCACAAATTTCACAGCACTTTGCGGCACTAATTTTGCGCACACACAATCACGATTATGACATTATGTGATTGAGACAAACTGTGTGGAAGCTCACTTTTGGGAACGATTATCATGGATATGCAGCATCCCCCAAACTATAATTTTGTTCATTTTAATAATAGTAAGATGTTTTTGAAAATATTTAGATACGTGTTAATATACATTTTTACTTGCAGGTACAGTGTTGTAACAAGGGAAGGGGTAGCGATGGATTCAAGTGGCTGTTTTTGCAGGCTAGCGAGATTAACATTTCTTGAATAAAATGAACTACATGTAACATTACTCTAATGGCAGCTCTGTAGCCAATGTTTCGACTAGGCTTTGGTTGGCATGGCAGGATTTCATCCAATTTGCTATGAAGCACATCTCTGTCCAGGGCTAAACCCGATCCTTCTGGAGAACAATGACAACCTGTGATCTAGCTGCATCTGGGGTTTCTGCGGTGTAGTCTGTTCAGGTTTACTGTGTCTGTGAGAGGACTTTAAGCTGTCTTGCTGTACCAGTGAATTGGCAATTGGGAATGCAGATCTGGGTGGCAGAGGGGAGTTGTCTGTCAGAACTGTCTTGTCTGGGTAGTAGCTTGTGGGATTGTTTTTCCATTAAGATTTTTTTTTATTATTTGCCTTTGTTTCTTGACTCCTGTTGTCTTGGCAGACAAGTCTATAGCTTTGCCTGCCATCTAGCTTGTTGTGCCGACAGTAGACTGACAGTAGCACAGGCATCATGCTAGAAGGAACTTCTACTTTCCACCTGTCTGGTTCTGACAGGAAGTAAGTGATGGTTGGGGAGACAGGGGAGCAGTATTCAAAAGTTCATAAAAGAACTTAGCATTGTCTCCTTTATCATAGCATTATGTGGGCCTTATAGTTGAGCTGAGTTAAGAAAGGAAAAACAAAATGTGTTTAAAACTGGTTGGGTTTCTGGTTTAAAGTTCAGTAGTAGAGGAGGACTCACTGTAGGGATTTCACATTAGAGGGAAAGTTGTGAGAAATGTTATTATTGTAATTATTAAAACATGGATGTCCGTATTCATATCTGTATACAGTTCTGCTGTGCTACTGTATATGCATATATATGCTAGGATTTCATACTTCAAATGAGCTACCAAAGCTTTTAATTTAAAGCTTGGCTAGCGATTAAAATATTTTAGAAATATGACATATTATGGAAATATAATGTTAAATTGTTTTTTGTTTAAATTATTCCCTATAAAATGTATTTTTCATTTAGGTTTCATACTCCTATTTTATGGTCTCATCTTATCCCCCTTTGTAAGACAATGATGCACATCCACAACTGTAGCTAAGGAACTGTATCTGTGGCTAGAAGCTTGCTAGTTCCAATCCCGCAGCCGGCAGAGGAATCTTACTCCGTTGGGCCCCTGAGCAAGGCCCTTAACCCCGACTGCTCCAGGGGCGCAGTCCCTGCGCTCTGAACTCAAGCTTCTCTCCCTGTCTGTGTGTCTCATGGAGAGCAAGCTGGGGTATGCGAAAAGATAATTCCTAATGCAAGAAATTGTTAAGGGTTAATTAAGTGATGTTACATCCAAGAACATCACACAGTTTCAAACACTTTGAGGAGGCTTAAATTTGAGAGGCTACGGACTGATGGGAATTACTTAAATGCTCTCTGAAACTGTTAGTGCTGGGGTCCTTCCAGGGAAGGGAGGTACATTTTAGGACATTCTGGCAAACCTAGCTTTGTACTTGCTGTACTTTCTCTGTGAAACTGAAGCAATTGCACTCTGATGGTATCCATCCAGTCCAGTTTTCTGTTTTCTTTGTTGCCCCCTACTCTAGTGTGATGTGGCATAAAGAAAACTCTTGAGAAAATTAGTACTATTACATGCATTTCAGCTGAGTAAAAGATGCAAACATAATGTGGTGTGAGTGACTGTACCTTAATGTGCACCCTGTGGTCATAACAAAATAATTAAAGGAGCCTGTTTGATTACTTGAATGACAGTAAATTACTGAGATGTATGCAAGCACCATTTTGTCTGGGTACACCATTAACTGTTGTTGCCTGACATATTTCTGCCAATGTGCTGTAATTTTTTATTTGTATTGAACAATTGTGTAGTATATGCATGCTTTTGAAATGATAATACAAACCAAGAACTTTCCCTCCCTTGGTGTAATTTGAAATGATGTGCTGACGTCAACTGCTTTTAAGATGACACCCAAGTTTGTGGCAAACTGAACTAAAGAGGCTGAATGTTTAAAAAAGTGTATAACAAATGCTGCATACTTTTAGTTTGCCAGGCCAAAATAATTCACAGCTGGTGGATGAGGCTATCATCCAGGGGGTGGGTGAATCAATTTAATAGAGACTTGATGAGAGAGAATAATGGGTTCGCTTCCTCCCATAGTAAGCTATGGGGGATCCATTTTCCTTCCTCTGTTTTTCACAGTTCTATTATTTTTTATATTTTTATTTAGTTGTATAAATGGTAGGAAAGTCAATTTTTAAGTTGTGAACATTGTTAAATTGCTTATGTTAAAGAATGTTATCCATTCAAGTTCATATATTGGTCATGTTTTGATGCTCTTTTGGTGGAATGGCATGAGGAATAGGCCACAACATAAAATATATTAATTTTCCAACCATCAGTGTACTAAGTCTCCACTCCCCCAGCATTTCTCCCATTGTTTTATGAATCATGCTTTACATTCCAGATTCATTTTATCATTGAAGGTGCAGTTGTACCTAACCTCCTCTGACAAATGTTCTCATCTACACAGATGTGAGAGGCCAGGAGTTTGATTTTAATGTGGGTTCTGAAGACCATAAACCATTTTTTCTTTATTGGAGGGCCTGTAGAAACATGAAAATTATGTGGAAACGTAAATTAATGTTTTGTGGGTCTACATACTGTAGATAAATAAACATTAGGATTATGACATTTGAAGAGTCTCTGACTTTCTCATCTCAGCCAAGTGTATAGTTTTTTTAACACCTCTTATACATGCTATGCATGTTTTTTACTAGATTTTTTCTATACGAACTGATAGCGGAAGAGAAGGTTAAATTTGAATAAACCACAATTCAAATACAGAATAGTTTGATGTGGGTAATTTCCTAGCCCTCTGTAATCTAGCTTTCAGATAAAGCCTTTTTAAATAGAATTTTCCAAACAGTACAGAGAGATTAGAATTAAGTATGAATTAGCAATCATATTACAGTTTATATGATTGAGCTTAACTGCCATTTCTGAGGAGGTGAATAAAATAGTGTAGCGCTACGGGGTTCACGAGGGCTCCCTTGCCGCTGCCGCATCAGGTCGGCCCCCCACTGTCGGGGACTCGAACCTGGGCCTCCGGCGTCACTCAACAGGGACCCAGCCAGTTGAGCTAAAGAGAGATCTCCCCTCAACCCAGCGGCTGCAGCCCCTGCTATCACAGGGAATGGCGGTGACGTCACCGCTCTGGTAAGCCGGCTCTTACACACTCACTGGTGGCCGTATGCGTTACACTCTCCCCCGCTTAACTCGCCGTCCTTGGTGAAGGGCTATGCCATCCCACTCTGACACCAATGTAATGCTACGGGGTTCACGTGGGTGCCCTTGCCGCTGCCGCATCAGGTCGGCCCCGGGCCTCCAGCATCACTCAACAGGGACCCAGCATGTTGAGCTAAAGAGAGATCTACCTTCAGCCCAGTGGCTGTAGCCCCTGCTATCACAGGGAAGGGCGGTGATGTCACTGCTCTGGTAAGCCGGCTCTTACACACTCACTGCTGGCCATATGCATTACAATAGAAAAAAAATATGTTTCAGAATAAAATTATAAAGTGAATGTCTGGCATTTGTAGAGTGAGAAGTAGAGTAATAGACAAGTTGCATTTCAGGATGCTTCTTTCATTATGTCAGTCCTCTAAGCCCGTGGTTCTCAAACTGTGGTACGCGTACCTCTGCTGGTATGTGGAGCGCCCCCAGATGGTACGGCAGATGACCCTGGAAATTTGTTGTGTGCACTGAAAAATTGGGACGGGTTTTCATATTTTCTATTTTAATTAAATGAGTTTGTGTCAAATACGCAGCCTACGTCCTACGTTACAACGCGCGCTAATACTTGAGCGGACACGAGCTACTATGTAGTTCTATACCATTGTATAGGAATCAGTGCTACGAACCTAAGGGGCCAATTGTATTTAAAAAAAAAGGTTATCTTCAGCAAATAGGTAGGTAGGAGAATTTTGGAACACTGGCAATCTTGTGAGCACAATAAAGCGTGATACAGTAGATAACAGAAAAATATTTAAGGACTGTTCTAGGTTAATTTGAGAAAAATACACGGAGCGTCTCTGTGTTTCGCTCCCTTGCTCATGAAATAAACATTTCTTTTAAATTCTGAGACGGACTCCTAAGATGGAAACGGGGAAAAATGCAAGCTTGCGGATTGCTAAAGCAGGTAAGCCCCACACTATTGGTGAAGAACTTTGTTTACTGTTGGCAAAAGAGCTGACACGTATAATGTGTGGAGAAAAAGCTGCAAAACAGCTCGACCTGCTGCCCCTTTCAAATTACACAGTCACTCATAGAGTTATTAATATGGCAGGTGATGTCAAAAGTACCCTGATAGAGCACATTAAGATGAACTGATGCTTTTCACTGCAATTAGACAAGTCTGTAGATGCCTTTGATTTGGCCAATTTGCTCGTTTACGTTGGATACGAATTTGAGGGCATGTCCCATGAGGACTTTCTGTTCTGTAAGCCGCTACCAACAAGAACTACAGGAGAGCACATATTTTAGCTTCTGAATGAATTTATCAAAGAAAATGGCATCAACTGGAAAAAATGTATTGGAGTTTGTACAGACGGTGCCAGAGCAGTGACAGGCCCACACAGTGGTGAAGTTGCACGAATTTGAGACGTTGTTCCAGATATGAAGTGGACACACTGCAGCATCCACCGTGAGGCCTTGGCAGTCAAGAAAATGCCTGAGAATTTAAAATCTGTTAGACTCTGCTGTCAAAGTTGTGAATTGTATCAAGATTCGACTAATAAATTCACATCTGCTTTGCTCGACTAAACAGGCTCACCACTCTCACTGAAATGATAAGTGCTCCGTGCTATTTTTATAATACAGTATGGGTATGTGAGTGTGTGCGCGCATGTGCGATTATGTTGGTCATTGAGATTTTCTGGGGTTCCTATGAGAAGATAACTTGTAGGTGGTACTTGAATGCTTTGGTTTGATCAGGGGTGGTACTTGGTCCAAAAAGTTTGAGAACCACTGCTCTAAGCTATTTTCTATATCTTTCCCATTATGGCTGCAAATTCAAGCAATGGGGAGGTCACAGCTTTCTTTTATTCACTAACAAAGTGAACTTTGTTAGTGCTTGCATGCTGTTTTGATCCGAGAACTATTAACCGAAGATCTATGGGTAGTTAGCTTCATGTTCATAAGATTTACTGCTTCATTAACGTAGTTGTCTTAATTCCATTTAGTTTAGTTTAGCTTTAACTCTGAAGTATGTTTTGGTATATGAAGTATAATAAATAAATATATAACACAGCTGGAGAGCCTGGAACATAGGGTTACAGAGCTAGGGGACTGTTCCTTCTGCAACATCATCTTTGTTGTGGCTTTGCCAGAGTGTAGTGAACACAATGATGCAGTTAGACTCTTGAAAATAAAGAAATGAGTGTAGTTCAGTGAGCCTGGAAACTGGAAAGCTAACTCAGAATATTGGAGATGGCTGAAGATCACTCTTCCAGAGACTGAGACAAACCCTGATAAACTCTTGTTTGCTTATGAAAGCAAACAGGCAATCTGGCCCTGTGGTTGAGGGTCCTGTGCTGTGTGTTATTTACTTGTAATCTAGCAATTTCCCATCAGGGACAGGAGTGAGGTAATCACTGAAGGAAGCAGACATCTAGTCTTTCCTGTTGTGCCCTGTGGTGCTCAAGATTCTCCATGCTGTTGGATAGGGTTAGTTTACCTCAGTGCAGGAGATTGAGGAGAACATCAAATCTGAAAGACTTACCTCATCAAATCAGGTGGAGTGACACATTTTTAAATGTATACATATATGCTTTCTGGTATTCCTTTATTGTGACTGTGCAGCTAGGTAAGATCAAAACTAGCTGTGTCATCATTGTTATGTGTGTGCAGCATTTGGTTTTTCACACTAACTTTTAGTACCAGAGGGTGACAATGCAGTTATTTTGTACTATGGTAGTTTTTATTGCAAAGTGAAATTTTAGGAGGTTTTACATCGTATTCTACTTTTATTATTTGACAGTACACGTGACTAACCGAAGTTTACACCAAAGATTGTGGTTTGCAGTTTTACATTCAACAATAAACTCACAGCACAATACCAGCATCTTTGCTTTTTAAGTCAGGAGTCCTAGAGTGAGCAATGAAAGACTGATCTGTTGTGGGTGATTGTCTGACAGGGTGTCCCTGAACATGATGAATGAGATATATTACCGGCCAGGGTCTGTAACCCCTGTCTGTGGCTCTAATCCTCTTGGCAGCTCTGTTAAATCACACTCTGGGTAGAATTAATATAGTTCTGCCAGTAGAATCATTTGTAAGACAGTGTGGAGCTTTGGACTCAAATGATTTTCTGTTTGAGAAGGAACAATCTTCTACCAATTAACTATTACAATGCTCTTAATATGAATAAGGGCAGAATTTATTAAAATTGTATTCTAGTAAACAGTAGCTGAGATAACTAGATAAGACTTAACTAGAGTCGTTGATATAACTAGATACAATCTTAGTTTTTGTTCTCCAATCCAGCTATTTCAGATTTAATTAAATTTAACACCTTCTCTGCTAGATTTAATTAATATGCTCATCTAATGTTTGATCTGATTTAACTGTTGTCTATAACTGAAAATATTAAATTCATCCTTGAGATAACATGAGAACAGTGAGGTTTTGTCTAAGAGGAATTCTGGGTTTTTCTCTACACGTCAAGAATATCTGGCAATCTGCTTTCAATGTAAACTCTCAGTCTCTTCCTCTTTCGTTCTGTTTATTTTTGAGCTAATGGATCTGGATTTTGGATGTTGGATTGGTTAAATACTCCTGTAAAAGAGGAAGACTAGTTTATCATTGGAGTTGGACAAATGAGTACTTGAGCAAGTTTGAGTTTGATCCTGGAGACAAGTGGACAGTCTTCACTGACAGAACAGAATATTTTTTACTTCTCTTGTGGAACCATTGCCAAATTCTTAAATGTTTTTATGACTTATTCAATCATTCTATATCTCTTTGATTATACTTGTAAGATTTTAGAAAACTTCTTAGCATGATGTGTCTGGCAGTGCCCAAAGCCAAATGAAAGCCATCACTTTTATGGCCTATTCACACGGCTGTCAGTACTGAGCTCATTCTCTGGCTAATCCCGCTCTGCTAGTGAAATATACCAGACAGTCCAAGCAAGAGCAGGCCTCACTCAGCAGCCAAGACAAAATGGCATCAAGTCATTAATAAAGAACAGAAATTAACTCCTTCAGAAAATCTCATGCTATAGTAACACAGAGCAAATCGTATAATGTTACGTTGAGTTTACTTATTGTTTATTATATAATTGTTTATGTTTTTTTCATTTATATTTCATTATTTTTCTTTTTATATGTTGCATTTCTTACTATACAGTACATGTACATGTTCTCAAGAAATGTGTCATTTTCTTTGTTGGTTAACTGTTACCTACTAAATTAGCTGATCCAGGAAAACACCATTTGAAAAGAGTTCCTGAAGCTAAACTAAAGAACAAAACATTCAATTTTTGCTTATATGCAGTTCTTAGATTTCTGGTTCTTAAAAACATTTCAGGAAAAATATCTGCTGGAAAAGATAACTTGTGTGGTAAATAGCTGTTTAAATAAATATCAAGTATATTGTGGCATTACGTGGGGGCCCTGTGGAGGCGGGGCCCTGGTAGAAGGGTGATGCCTCACCTTTTGGTCCCAGCTGTCCTGGCTTCTAGATGATGAGCCACAGGTGGACAGGTCCTATAAAGGCACACTGGACACTGGACCTCCGAAGGGACGAGTAGGGACACGCCCAGAAGGGGGAGTTTTATACTGACAGTCCCAGAGGGCATTGCACCCGCGTAAGGTGTTCTTTTCATTTTCTTTTTCTTTTTTCGCCTGACCCGCTGTGCAGTACCACTAGGGCAGGCTGATCTTTGTCCACAAGTTTTCATTTTATTTTTAGCTTTACGTGCCCTGCTCTACCAGACTGGACCCCGCTAAACAGGGTAAGTCCAGTCTGGATGTTACGAGGCACAGTGGTACACCTTTCATTTTTGCCTTTTCTTTATTTTTCACTTCTTTTTGTATGATTTCTGTTCCCTGCTAACCTCATAACCATGCTTCTGTCCCCTCACCAGGGGCATTGACTTTTTACCGGTGCTCACTGCCACGCCTCCCACACCGCACTGTCGCATATGGAGCCTCCCCCACAATATAATATGAAAACAACAAGAGGAAAACATTATTACTGTTTTAATGTCTGTAACAACACTCTATATCTGTGCAACCATAAAGAACTTAGTAGGTTTCTCTGAAGAAACAAGGGTTGTACACTGAAATGCAGAAGCCATCTCTTGGGCTTAAGTATAACAACACCACTTTTATTATATTAAACTATTGTAATTTAGCAAGGTATTGAGTTGAGTATTTGGAGGAATTTCAGTGTGTATCAGATGTGACAAGACCAAGATTATATTATGTTTTCTCAGTGAATACTAAAAAAAAGAATGTGTATGAAAGAGGCTTCTCATACAGCACTTTTCACCTCAGAAGCTAATCAAAGCTTTGCATGGTCAGTCCTTCAAAGAGAAAATCAGATTTTACAGTGCTTTAAGTATAATAGGAAGCAGTCTGTCCTCTTCCTGAGAGCATGCAGGCTCATTGGTGATTTGAACGCTGACCGTATTAAGTTCACAACAGGTTCTGAATCCACCTGTGTTGAAGACCTAAAGTGGAAATCCAGCTTAAAACACCTGTCTCCATGCAGACTGTATCTATGTGAATCAGTTTCCATGGAGACTTGTTTAAAACAAGTCTGATGTTCATCAAGACATAGTGTATAAGAATGCACAAAGACTTAGCAAACTTTGCAGTACTGGAGGACAGGCCTCTTCTAATATACTGTAGTATAATGTTTCTAATGATTTTATTTATACAAACTACTGGACCTGGCAAATTTCCCATTGGCCTTAACCAATCATGGCCTCCTAATAATCCCCATCTATGAATTGGCTTCATTACTCTCTGCTCTCCTCCCCACTAATAGCTGATGTGTGTTGAGCGTTCTGGCACACTATGGCTGCCGTCGCATCATCCAGGTGGATGCTGCACATTGGTGGTGGTGGAGGGGAGACCCCATTACCTGTAAAGCGCTTTGAGTGGAGTGTCCAGAAAAGCGCTATATAAGTGTAAGCAATTATTATTATTATTATTATTATTATTATTATTATTATTATTATTTAAGAGTCAACCAGTTCCCCTTAATAGATAATGTACTAATTTTACACAACTCTGTGGTAATAAGAAAGTGACAAGGTTCAATGCTTAAAAGACTACTAACAAAATGAAGTGTAAAAATTTCACCCATTGTAAGTACAGTAACAGATATGGTGTGTCCTACTCACAGGATTCACACCCTAATAATATTAAAGTACTTGACTTGGAAAATCTTTGACAGTTGTCACTGGGAGCACTGTAAGTCACAATCTTATAATGGCATTGTATTGACCAGTGGTGACTGAATTACATTTATCTGCCAGACGTCAGTCTTTAGATACCGATTAAAACCTTTTTTTCTCAGAGCTGGCTTTAATTTAACTAATTTGCCTCAATTACAAAGAGCATACTTGGTACTCCTTATACCAAAATTATACATTAGTGTATAGTTATTGTATTGCTTTCCACTGCACTACATAATTTTGAGCAGATTCGTAGGAAAATTGAATTTTGAAACAAGTTTGGGAGAATTTTTTTTTCACATAGTGTGTGTCTGGGGGGTCATATACTGTTGCAATAACACAGATGTAATAGCATTCAGCTTCACTTTTTAATCTTTGTTCAAACACCAGTGTAGCAAATGAAGGAGGATAAGCAACAGCAATTACTTTGCCACAGAAAACCACTTTAAACTTAACATGGAAACCAAACCACAAATGGAGATAAAAATGTACTGTATGTGGATTTAGGAACATGAATATAAAACAAACCATTATACAATGATTTTGGGGCAATGAACAAACAACCAAACAATTCTGTGGATACCGAGATTGCTTAAAATATATGAATCAAATACTGATTCTGAATGGGAAACAGTTATAGACCCAATATCCATTTAAAGCTGATTACTGTGCTGTGCTTTATTAACCTCCACTTTGCATTTTTGTGCAGCATGACTTAGATGTCTAACTGATTTATGGAGTTATATACTCATTTATAAGATGAGAAATGCTTTTCATTGAATTGGACAGCATAAGAATGTATTGTAATCTTCTTCTGGGATCCTCTTAATTTACCAAAGAATCTTTAAGATGTTTGTCTTTTTGCTGTGTTTTTAAGTCTATTTGGTTTCTGAACTGTTTCAGTGCTTTGTGATGAGCTGCCTGGCAGTTAGATATTTACATCAATCATTAGAGAAAGCTTTTAACAACACATCCTCATTGTAAAGACAGTTCCAATTCATTTTCTCTGTCTCCGTTTTATTGAAATGCAAAGAATGGTGAGCTACTGGGAGCTCATCCACAACTTCACATGTCGTTCCTAAACTCTGCAGTGTACTAAAAAGGGGAAAGAAAGAGAAACATTTGGACTTGTTTTCTTTCCATGTTTTCTACAAATTAAAGAATTCTACAGCTGAGCACGCACCATCACTGCCACGGTCAACATTGTGCATAGAGAGCTGTTGGTTTACCTCAGGCGGCCAACTTAAAAAAAAAAAATTTCACTCTGTTGCTTTATTGCTCTATTTTAAGATTAGTGGTGCTCACAAAGCTGGAATTTCCCTGAACTAGAAACCAGTCATGTAAAAAATCTGATGCAAACCACTCCACAGTTTACTGTAAACCAGTCATTAACACGTCTCATAGCATGTGTTGTTTTCATGCAAATCTACGCTTGAGTTTTTTTTTTGTGCTTAGTGTGACAATGTTTCAGTCCTGAGCTTAGTTAAGACTACCTTGTGTGTTGATGTTGCATATTTCACAAGTGTCTGTTGCTCATAATCATATTTTTACTCCTTTTTAAATGCTTAAATCCTTAGCAAACAGGCTTTGCACTTAATTTTCAGCACTGATACCTTTTGTCAGTGTGACTACAACAAAACTCCAGCTGTTTCTTCCTTCTTGTCTTGAGTTTGTCCAGTACATTCTCAGAACTCCTAGTCATTTGACTCCAGCTGACGTGTAGAGCTGAATCCTGGCAAAGGCACTGGGAAATCTTTTAATGTGGAAAGCTGTTACAGTTTTTTTTCTTTCTGACAACATACAGTAGATCTTTGTGCCTGCCTTGCACCCCAAGTGTTCTTGTTCAACTACCTATTAATGTTACAAACACAGTCTAAAATTCCTAATTAAAAAGATTGACAAGCATGTCAATAGATCCAATACTGAAGATGTTGTGTGTCTTGGGGGGTTGCATTGTAGTTCATAACAGCAGCATGAAATGTTGTATTTTTTGCAAAATTTTAGTTAAAGGATGAGGGTAATGGATTGCTGGAGTTAATGGAGTTAATCTAATAGGCCTTTTACCATAAGTCACTTTTCACTAAGTGGAGAATAACATTGTTATTATGAGAATGTTCCCTTCCTCCTGCCAAATGAGAATGTCCAAAATTCGCTATTATTCCTTAGACCCTTTTATACGTATTGTTTTGCCATTTACTTCTGTAGTAGAGCATTAATCTTAAGTATTTGGCATTGACTGTCAAACGTCAGAACCCAGAAGATCTAAAGGTTTGGGTAGTGGTTTTGATCTTAGTTTGGCCATGTTTGGGAGGGTGGAGAATCTTTCTTTTTAGCAGACCACCTAACTAAAGCCCTCTTTGACCTAAGTGAGGGCTGAAGCAGCAATCTCCTAATACCATTACTCCCACAGTTACTCTGTGCACTGGTGAGCATTCCCATGACCATTGATGTGGTACCTTTTAATAATAGTCCAAGAGAGGAAATGACAGCCTTATGTATTTTTTAGACAACTGTGTCTCAAATGACACACTCGATTCCTGTGCTGCTTGGCTCAGAAGATATCATTTTTTATGCAGGCTACTGACCTAATTCATACAAAAAAAAAACAATCAAAACAAGCGATTTGTGGCTGCTCCCTCTGTAGGTTGCTCAGCTACCGTCATTTTTGTGGAAAGATGTAATTGTGGATCATGGACAGCTAAGAAAGTCAATATGAAATGCAGAAAAGTAATCAGTCCCTTGTTTTCCTATTTAAAAAAGGCACCTTATTGTCTAAAGTTTTTTATTCTTTTCATAAGTTTTAAAGCAGCTGTATAGTAAAAACATCCATTTGGTAATCAAAATAGTAACACTCCCTGCCAATAGTTCTTGCCAAACACTGATTAATAGACCTGTGAAGAAGTCATTGAATCACCTGAGATCCTTTGTTTTTTTTTCATTTCTCTTTTCTTTGAAGTGCAACTACTTCCTTTTGGAAATTAATTTAGAAAGCAGCGTTCTGTTTTGTCAATAAAAAAGTGTCTTTTGTTTCAGGCTGGTACTTTTTATGCTTCTTTTGGTTAAAAGGAGTTTGCATTGGTTGGAGTATAATGAAGTGGTGCTGTTGCCATACAATATTTAGTGGAAACGGAAAAAAATCACCAGCTGTAACTGCGCCTGCTTGAGTTCAGTTGATTGACTAAGTGATTGGTTTGAGATTGTGAGGCATAACATTTTCTTATCAGCTGATTAGTGCAGGGGGATATCAGAAGTTCACATGGATGTTCATCTTATAAAAATAATTGCTTACACTTATGTAACGCTTTTCTGGACACTCCACTCAAAGAGCTTTACAGGTAATGGGGACTCCCCTTCACCACCACCAATGTGCAGCATCCACCTGGTTGATGAGACAGCAGCCATAGTGCACCAGAACGCTCACCACACATCAGCTATCAGTGGGAAGGAGAGCAGAGTAATGAAGCCAATTCATAAATGGGGATTATTAGGAGGCCATGATTGGTAAGGGCCAATGGGAAATTTGGCCAGGACGCCAGGGTTACACCCCTACTCTCGAGAAACACCCTGGGATTTTTAATGACCACGGAGAGTCAGGACCTCGGTTTTACATCTCATCCGAAGGACAGCGCCTGTTTACAGTATAGTGTCCCTGTCACTATACTGGGGCATTAGGACCCACATGGACCGCAGGGGGAGCACCCCCTGCTGGCCCCACTAACACCTCTTCCAGTAGCAATCTTAGTTTTTCCCAGGAGGTCTCCAATCCAGGTACTGACCAGGCTCACACCTGCTTAGCTTCAGTGAGTTGCCAGTTGTGAGTTGCAGGGTGATATGGCTGCTGGCGAATTCTTATTCCTTGATGGCCATACAGTCCCTTGAAAAAGTATTCAAAACCTTGCAGAGTTTTCTGATTTTGTTGCTTTAAATCTTGCAGTCTTTATACTTTGAAGTAGCAATTAATATTTGTTATATGCAGAACACAAATCGATGATGCTGCCATGAGGGCATTGGTGACTTTATTGAGTTCAGTGGCTCAGATGGGAAAAATTTCCCAGTCAGACCAATACAAGTCTAACTTTAGGTGCTACGGCAAACATGTAACAAAAGGTCTTCTGGTCAGACAAGATGAAATTGGAATGTCTGGGTAATTGTGAAATGTTGCGTATCATGCAGTGCTCACTCAGTACTATCCCTATTGTTAAGCATGTTGACTGCGGCATTTTGTTATAGTTCTGCTTCTCATCAGCAGGGTCTGGGAAGGTTGTCAAGACAGATGGGAACATAGATGGAGCAAAATACTGGAAAACGTTAGAGGAAAACCTGCTTCAGAAATAAAACTGGGACAAAAATGGAACTATACAAGATCCAAAACACAAGGCCAAAGCTATACCGGAGTGGATTAAGAATAAGAAAGTTGAAGTCCTTGATTGAGTCAAAGTCCTGTCTTGAATCCTTTTCAGAATTTGAGGGAAGATTTGAAAACTGCTGTTTATAAATGATCTCCAAGCAACTTGAGAGTGCCTTAGCAAATTGGCCTAGAAGAATGGGCAAACATTGTCAAAAAAGTCAGTGTGAAAGGTTTGTAAAGACTTAACCAAAAAGACTTGTGGCTGTGATTGCTGCCAAAGGTGCTTCCACAAAGTATTAAGTTAAGAGTTAAGTTATGCAATCAAGTATATTTTTTCTCTGACATTTATTGTAGATTATCCTAAGCCCAGGAGTCTTCAGTTTGAACTTTCACAGTTTGAGTATTACATTTAAAAATGTAATGCATCATTTTGTAATTTCACGAAATGGACAACATAGGAAGGAATATTTTTTTTTATCAGGAATTGTATATTTGAATATGTTGTACATAATTGTATGTTTCCAAAGGCTAACATGCTTCAAATGTATAGAAATTGCTACGTTATTGTATGTGCAGGTCTGGTAATTTTTAACATTTTTAATATTATTTAGATATTAGCAGTCATGTATCTTGAATTTTGTGTATCAGGAATTAACTTTTTTTAAATGTGAAACAGCAAATTAGAGCATGTAAAACATGAAATCAGCCACCTCCCATTCACAATATCACTTCCAGCCTCTGCTCAGTTTCATAGCTATTTCATTGCAAAACAGTATTAATTTTTTGTTAATGTAGGCACTTGGATAATTTTTTAGCAGGGATAGTGACCTGTCTCCAAATCTTTTTCAATTTTGTTAATGTACTGTATTTTGTTATTTTGTTGTGTAAGTGTAGAAAAATATGCATCATGGACACAGTAGATTTGTAGTCCTGCTGTCTTTTGTTAATATATGCACTATAGTTTCTGCACTTCTCCACAGTTGCACTTAATCTCGAGAATTTGGTAATTCTAAGATGTTCTTCAAACAGAATAAGGTCTTCTTGCTAAAACAATTCTTGAATCAATTTTTTTGGAATGGAGAGGATATTACTTAAGATAATCCAAGTTTAGTTTAGGATGGTATTCATGAAACCAGAAGGTGTTGATAATGTCAGCCCAGACAACTTCTCCCAGCTCAGTAAAGGACCAGGGAACAGAAATTAAATCTGAGTTAAAGTTTTAATTTATCTGGATGATTCTCTGCCATATAAACATATAACGATAGAAGAATCACTGAATGACACCACTGTGTTGGAAAAAAAGTAAATTATTATTTTAAGGATAATTAGGGACATTTGTTAAATAAAGAGACTGTAAAACTTCACTTGAATTCATGAAAACTGAATAAACTGTAATGAAGAAGGAAAACCCACAACAAAAGAGAGAAATCAGTCTGTGGAGCCTAGAATGAAAAAAAAATCTCAGAAATCAATATTGTCTGTGGCTTTGATTCAGAACCAAAAATCTATTTTCAATGTGTGAATCATAACTTTATAAATTCCAAATTGTTTTGGGAGTGTACAGGAAACTCCAATTAAAGAAACTGAGTATGTCTTATCATGTGAGGATATGACTCTCAAGTCAAGCAAAAGTTGTGAAGTCTTGTGAAATCTGCCAAGTTGTTTGGGTGTGCATTCCTTGGGCTGGGCAAAGAAAACACTTTGAAAGATTGATAGGCTGTGGAAGCTTCCAGAAGCTCATCTTTGGAAAAAGAGAGAGTTTATGAATGTAATCTGAGATTCCCCAGCTGCATATGGAGATAGCCTGCAGCACAAAATACCTTTTCAGTACCTCCTATACTATAAGTAACAAGGTACAACATTCTTGCTGTTAGCTTGAGCCTTACAGAGCTAAATTAAGTCAATGCTTCCTGGTGGTGATTAGACAGTTCCTGAGAGAAATTCACCAAGCTGTTGATTTTAGCCCCAATGATTTTAGCCCCAATAAAACAAATAAAAACAGGACTATGGGAGTTTTCAAAACTGGTAAAGGATAACAAAGGGATGTTCAGATTGTTCCCTTCATTTCAAAATTTGCTCCAGCATTTCCTAAAAATTTACATGACCTAAATAAGCTACTGTAAGTACTTCTGGTGTTACTAGACAAATAGGTGGTACTCAGTACCTCAAAATTGATATCCCACTATAGTAACCATGTATACTGTGTTGTCCTTTGGATGAGACATAAAACTGATATCCTTGCTAATTGGTCACTGAAGATTCCAAAACACATTGAAAGTGTAGATGTATTAACTTCTCACTTGTCTTTTGTCCTGTCACACTTGAAGTAAGTATAGAACAAATGCACTGTTGAAAAACCTTGAATATTATTCCACAAAAATATTAATTCAGTGGCTTTTTATAGTTTTTACCTTTTCAAATGATCATTTGCCTTCTTTTTTCTTGCAATGTCTTTGAAACCATCATTTTGAAACCATGTGAGAAGGCAAGGCAGAAAAATAAATTTGTGATAGTAGATGAAGCTGAATTTTTATTTAAAAAAAGTTTGCAGCTAAAGCCTGTTCAATTAATTTTTTGAAGAAAGCAGAATATTCTGCTTTTTATCTTTAACTGCACTTTTGCAGGTATTGTTTCACATCTATAGAGCCCAAAGACAAGCTCTCTGTAACTGAGCTAATTAAATGTAAATTATTGATAGATTTGTAAATTATTCAAAGGTAATAATGAAACAAAGCCTTACAATAAACAGAAGTATATTACACTAATAGGACTGCATAATGTAGTTGGATCCCCTGCTTACAGAGGGGTTTCTTCTATACTGAAAATGTACGGTTCGGCTGTGCTGCTGGTGTGGTGCACTCACTTTAAATTAATCTCTCAAGTTTTTTTCACTCACTAAATTAAAATGGCTTCAGAACAGAAAAGAAAAAAGAACTCCTTGGAGAATTTAGATGAAGAATTCACTATTTTGCCTTTAATTTAATCACTTTCTTTCAGTTGTTTTTGTTCTTAAAGGAAACTAATTTGGAAAATAACAATAATTCCACCTTATCTACTCTTCCTTTAAAACAGTAACATTCAGGATACAACTTGGCCATTAATAAGATCTTGACCCCTCTAACTGAGCTGTTTAAGAAGGGAAACATTCACTAGAATTTTTTCCATTTTAGTTTGTTAAGCCTTTTCAGTGATGTTCGCTAGGATTGCTGTTCCAGGTTTAATCATAGTAAGAGCTAAAGCTCAGTAATTTTTCTTCTTTTGTTATATACTTTATGTTTTCCACTATATGGAAAATAAATGATTGAAATAATGAATTGTTTTCCTACATTTATTTAGAGTAAAGCACTTTTCATATAAGCTGTGACCTTGACTGCATACTAAATACATATAATTAATTAGCGTGAAGTTATGTGTTTGTACATACAGGTACTGTACATTTACAGAGGACATCTCTATTTTCGAAATCTAAGATTGTGGGATCTTGAATCAGGATGCAATCATTTAATTCATTTATTCATTTTGATAGACTTCACCTTCTATCTATAACTGTTTCTGTTATTCATTTGCCTGTTTCATATCTCATTGAATCTTTCTGATGCAGCCTTACTCCATACTTTAATGCATATTCTTATCATAAATACTATGTACTTCTGAATGGCTCAACCTCAGATGCCTAACTGGTAAGGGGGCCAACTAAGTTTAGCCTTAGCTGTAAACCAGGTTGTTTGGTTTGTTATTGTAAACAGCACTCCTTGATGACAACTAGACACAATTTTCCCATTTGTATTGTAAAAAGATAACATTTGTATTTTTAACAACAAACTGTTGATCACCACTGGTCTGCTATGCCCCTACTTTTGAGGCACTTTGTTGAACTCGAAATTTAAGGCAGGAATTAAATTTAAGGATATTGATGGTTGCACACTCAATTTATTTCTACTTCCTCAGTACAACTGAGGTTTCTTGAAAAAAATGTTTTAACTGATATTGGGATACAGTGAATTGCTGGCTCTTCCACTTGCTGATCCATAAATTTGGTATTTATCCTCAAAACTGATCTAGAATGTACAGTACCTATCATTAGCACTTACTATAGTTTTTGAATGTAACGAGCTACAGTACTAACCAGTACATACAGTAAGAGACTTGCTGTATAGTCAGTGTATTTGGAGCTTCTTGCTGCATGTAATTGCCTTCAGTTGACCTTCATTATAGCAACATCCTCATTAGAGCTCACAAAGTGCTCTGTTTCCAAGGGCAGGGCTATAATGAGGGTATGGAACATTCCTGCAAGTGAACTGCATTCCAACTGATTTTATAAGAAGTCTCTGACTTCAACCTGTCAGGATAATAACGTATGTACCTAGACTCTTTCCTGCCTTGTTCAGTAGGCACCACACGTCTTCCTGTCATTATAGCTCAAATCAATAACGTTTTGAATTAAATGTTTAGTATTTTATATTCCTTCCCCTGATCCAAATATGCAAATACACTTTCAAGACAGTATAAGATTCACAACCTGTCCTTAATCAGAGAAATGTCCTGTGTTCATTTTCTGAGTTTTTCATAATTTTCATCATTATTTAACATGTGAACATACAGTAAGTATGGTCTGCCTCCTCAGTATTGACCAGCCCCTGCCTTGTTTGTTTTCTTGGATCTGACAAGATCAGATCAGAACTTAATGATGCTGCTGCATAAATTGGCAAATTAAAGAAAATAGTCTTTGTTTCATTTTGCTTCCCATACATTATTAATTATAATGAAATTAATAGCTTGTCAACCTCAGGAAACTGCAAATGAGGAAGCAGTAGATGTATAAAGCAACAGACACAGGAAAAACAAGGAGCAGGGAAGCTAAGTGTTGCAAAATTCAGTTCAATTGGGAAGAGAGAAAATGAGTTGCTTTATAGGTAGATTCTATTTGAATGGCATTCATATTTGAATAATATCTAACAATTTGCCCTTTTGAAAAATGTGTTTTTTTTTCTTTAAATGTTTTATTTTTGACTGGATAGAAGAGCTACTGGTAGAGCTTGTTTTCTATGTGTTATACTCTACAAGCTGATAAGCCAAATCTCCTATGAAACCATAGCAAAATATACTGACAGCTCCTTTTTGAAATACACAACCACATTTGGAATTATTATCAGGAGAATTACATGTTCTTTTCCAGCATGCTCACCTGTAAAATCATTTGTCATCTCACACATTGCAGGGACTAACAAGGAGAGTTAACGCTGCCTGAACGATCGACAAGCCTTGCGCTGATATCACTGCGAGCCTGTAGTTGCCCTGTAAGTCACAGTAATCGCTGTGAACCAGAAAGCTGAGAGAGCCCTGACTGAGTAATCCCAACCCTCCTCTGGTGGCACTCAGACACTTGTGTGCCTCTGTTTGCTGGCAGCTCATTTATCTTAGCAGGGGAACAATGACTTAAGACTTGTAAATACAACAAATCACTTCAGATTACACAGTACTTGTCTACACAGTAAAAATAACCTGTTGCTCATAAGTTCATTAGTACAAGAGGACAGCCCACAGAGTTTTAGGAGACCGTATGTTCAGATTTTAAAGTACATATTGTTGTGCACTCCTGACATTGTTAGACAGTTCCAACTAGCAAGAGTAAAACTATTGTTATGTTCTTAAAGGTTGTGGATTATTCTAAATAATCAACAATAGCTGAGTACAATAAAATGTCTTGGTTAACTACCTACATACCTTCTGTAGCTTTCCAAAGCCACTGCTCCTAAGAATGGAACAGCCACATCTTCTCTCTGCAGGCTGTACTGTATGTCTTATGTGGGGCTCAGTTTTAAGATTCTGTTGTTCGTTGTGCAATTTGTGTCCCTCAAATACAGCTCATGTGTACAGTATCTTTTGGCAGTACAGCAGTTTTTCGTGCTTCGTGCTTAGCATAGAAGAGCTGTGGATTGTTTATGGATTGAATAATTCTCTGAGTTCTAAAATGATGAAAACTCCACACAGGAAAAATGATAAGTCTTTTTGAAGTATTACTCTTTTTAAAAATAAAGTACAGTACCTTTACCATAGTGTGATGTTTATCCAATGCTTGGAACTGCTTCTGTTTTATCTTACTCTTCTTTCATTGTCACTTTCATTTTGTGATGCTTAAAGATTTTTTTTCCATCCACAAGTGAGATGAAAGTTAAAACAAATTTCAATATTTTGGTCTGTGGTGATATCTACACTGTTCCTTTTTCCCCATCTACAGGCTGTAAGTCCACTGTACTATATATATGAGAAAAACATTAAGTGAGCTGCTTGGTCCCTTTTCACAGCTGGCAGGTCCAGTCATTGATTAGAAGAAGCAGCCAAGCAAACCTGTAGTTTACAAGGAGTGTGTCCTGTTAGCAGTGAGGGCTTAGTGGAGATGACTCTGGGTTGTTTTTTATAAGACAGGTGTTTTATCTCAGTAAAAATGCATGTTAAAGTCTGACACATTAGGCTTGCAAAGTTTTTTCTTTTATGACAGCACAGATAAGGTGGTGCTGTATGGAGCCATTAGCTCACAACATAGAAGCTTCTGGCCTTGCAGGATTTCACTGTGGAAAAGCAGCATTTGTGTCCATTACTCAATCTTTCAACTTCAAGTGCAACTTTTTATTTATTTTCCCCTTTGAGGTAATGGAAAAGCAGCTACTGTATGATGTATTGTGACTTATTGTATGTACAGATGCAATTTGTTCCGATGAAGGTCACTTAGGCTTTTCTGTAGAAATATGAGCAATTTTTCTGTGATGGGTGGAAATGGTATAGGGCACTGTCATGTCCTTCTTCATACTACGGCAGTGTTGGTATACATTACCTCTTGTGAAACAGATCGTGTCAAGTCATTTGGAGTTCAATATCAATGTCAAGCAGTTGCATGTGAAAGAAGATGATTTTAAAGACTTTACCTATTTTTTTCATATTTTACCAGCCTTAAAGCTAAATCGTTCATTTTAATTTCTCATCTGTGGTCCATCATCCAGGGTTTCATTTAAAGAACAATAACTGTTATTAATTTTTTTAAACTTAAGTTAGCATGTCAAGATAAGCTCTGGCTGTCCGCAAACCTGTATACTGGACAAAGTGATTAGAAAATGTTTTTTTATGTTTTTCATCACAACATTTCTAGAGTGAATTGATAGACTCTTGCAGGAAACTGAATACATGTTTAAAATCCTATATTTTAATGGTAATAGTTCTTTTAACATTACTTTAATGGAGGAACAAAATTGGGAAACAGGATGACATGCTTTCCACAGATCAGAGCACAATTTGGAAGCAAGATGACATGCTTTCCCAATTTTCCCACAGATCACTGGCATATGAATGAAATGCTAAATAGAATGAGCTTACAAGTACACAGCAGTTATTTGCAGAAAAATGTGAGGCAAGTGGGCATTTCCTATTGCTGTTTTCTGCAGCATATAGTAATTTCACAAATCGGGAAAACTAGGGAGTAAACAATAGAAGAGAGGGATCAACTACATAGAGCATAGTAACTGAAAAATGTGTCTGAACTTTTGGGTGACATAATTATATTCACATTAGTGTTGCTGCTTTTCTGGATATTTTAAGAGAATGATGAATCTCTCATAATGTTAAAATTATACAGTATAACTCTAGATGTTGGAAATATTTGTAGTTGCTTGCTTGCAAGGTTCAAGACTCATTAAATTGACCCCAGATATTTTTGGGATACACTGTACAGTAATGTGTTTGTAAGATACAATTTACAAGTAAAATTTAGTTATAATCTAAAAGGATGTAATTTGCCCTATCCAAGCTGTTAGGTAGTTAGTAGCAAACAGATCTGAGGATCTCACCGAGCTGTTTCTTGGAAGAAGTCAGGGTAAATGGACTCCCACAGCCTGGTTGGCTACCTTGTTCCATGCTCCCATAATCCTTTGCATAAAGGAGTGCCTCCTGTTTTTAGTTTGGAGCTCACTTCCATAAAGTTTCCGCTTGTGTCCCCTAGCTGATACTTTGCTGCTTTTTCTAAAGAAGTTAATTGGGTTAACTTTGCCATTGCCTTTGAATATTTTGAATACATGAATATTCTGACCTCCTTTATCAGGACACAATGAATTACTCCCTTAGATAAGTATATTTTATTAATATTATAGCTGGTGTGCATTATGGATTGCAGGTATTTAATTATGAACAAAATAGCAAATTCTCAGATATAATATTTTTTGTTTTTTTTTCCCTTTTGTTACCCATTGGTATGTAGTATTTTAATAAGCTAAAGTGGGCCTCTAGCATTCACACCACTGGTTCTTCTATAAAACCACATGAGATGTTAGATTATACCATAACTCCAATGGAGACAAGACCTTTTTTCCTTATTTCTGTTCATTTCCATTGCTCACATGAAATTAGGTACTGTAACCTTGCATTTTGTAACAAATATCCAGGTGCTACAGATGTTAATTTTCTGTTTATGATCCTGTCGGGTGAGGCGGCGAACCTCAGGAACTGTGCTACTGCTGCTTCCGCAGATCGTTAATTAATCACAGGATTTATCCCAGAGTCGTTAATTAGCAACTGCTAGAAAAGCTTTGTCTACATTTCATGGGTCACAAGCATGATTCATGAGTGTAACAAGTGAAAGGGTTTTCCTCTTTGTCTACCTTTGCTTTCTGGGGCTACCTCACACTGTTTCAAAGCACATTCAGAGCTATTTGTGTTGGTCTTTTCCAATTGGCTCAGAAGGAACGTGAGGAGAAGCGCAGGCAGTTGTTTCCACTGGCAGAGGCTTCATCGGTTCCTGAGCCAAGTAGTGATGGTGATGGTGATGATGATGGTGATTATGGCAGGGAGGCTTGTGGCTTTCTCATTCCTTGTTGCCAGGTTACTGGGAAAGATCATTTTGTAGAAAGAATGTTTTTGAAGAGATGCTGTCTTGAGAGGCTGGAAGACTGATTGCCATGGCCTTCAGATTTGCATATTTCTTTCTGGATATTTTAACCACAGTGGCATTCATTTTTGAAGGAGTTCTTTACATAGAGTCTGTATGTCTGTCATAAAACTCTAGCTAAAAAGTATTTTACTTGCCTTATCAGGGCTCAGTATGGTTCACTTATTTGATAAGTACTTTCAAGAAAGACACCTCGGGCTTCATACAGACAACAGAATTATTTGTGTTCAGCTTCAGTACATCACTGTACAACTTGCTAGAAATATTACCTCACCTACAGAGTAAACAGGCAAAGAGTAGGTATGCTCAGAATGCCGTCAAATAAATTAGATTTAGTCCAATTATACTCTCCATAGCATTCTAGATTTAATGTAAACATATTTAATCTGGGCTAATTACAGTAATTAATCCGTGTCTTAAGTGATCGTAAGAAGATCAATTATGAGAGGCTTTGAGAGAAGTGAACAACTTTAAAGTGAATGAATCTGATTTTCATTCTAGGATTCAGCACAACTACATACAGTAAACTAAGGGCAAACACATATACAGGACTTCCCTAAACTCAAAAACCATACATCTTTTTGCAAGCAAGTTAGAAACAGAAGAGGTGTTTAGCTTTCATCCCCTTAAAGAGTTCATTTGGTAAATACAGGGCTCCATTTTTAATAAAGTCTCTTATACGTGCAGTGAAACACGTGAAACACCAATTTCCATTTTTTTGCCTGAGGACTATATTGCCTTCTGTGTGCAAGGTGACCTTGGGTCAGTTGAGGACTTGGTTAAAACCACCATGGTAGAAATAAAAAGGCTGAAAAGGACATAGTGTTAGTGTAACATATCCACAGTAACCCCTGAAATCAACAAAATGAAACTGTAGCAGTTCCCAGTTTTTTTTAGAAGAAAAAGCTGGGAAGTTCCTTTACGATTTTGCATGTGTTCTTTTATTTCTCTACATTTTGTTTCTGCTGTTACATTTACAGTATTGCCTGTTCCTCTACTGCTTATTCACTTGAATTAAAACATGGATAGTTGTGCTGGTGTCATAGAATAAGCTTCCCAGGTTCCTTCGCCTTCATGTGAACGGAGGGATTGTGATGCAACAAATACAAAAATAAACCCCTTTGTACGGACTGGATGCCTGAAGTATGGGAAACTCCCCATCTCCATTAATAACCAAAATATTTTGCACAGAAAATAAGGACATTAACACTTTGAGCACTGGAGTATACAGTAGGTTCAATATGAATTATGAAAATTCATTGCTCAGCATGTTGTTCATCAACCTCCTTTACTGCAACCTGTAAGTCAACAGCTTTGCTGTCCTTCCTATCCCAGAATGTAGGCTTATCCATCCTGTCTCACTTGTATGACTTAGGACCTTTCTTATTACTCCAGCTTCTTCAGTCTTGTTGTATTGATCATGAAATCCTTGTGTGTTACAACTCAAGGAGAGACCCCTAAATAAACACTTATCCCTCTGCCGAGGATTTGTCTGTGCACTTACCCTAAAGAGCATGATATTGACTCAGAGCAAGGAACTGCTGAAATTGCTTGGGAAGCAGTGTGGACGAGTAGTCAAATTATGGGTGGGACACTGCTGTTGTACCCTTGACCATAGCTTTTCCATTTACCAAAAATTGATTTGTGCACTGTTAAATTTTAGTAGGTTACAGTCTGCTAAAAAGAGAATTAGGGCACAGGTTTGTCAATAACTTCCTACTGTGAAAGACATTTCAGCTTAAAATAAATTGGCATTTTCAGTTAGAAGTATTCCTTTGTAAGTGAATATTTCTTTGACTTGGAGAATTCTTTTACCATCAATCTACTTTCCCTTAGAGTCTGTAAATAGTTTAAATTACTTTTTACTTTTTTTTCCCTGAGATGGCAGCACACAGTACATATAGCATTTCAAAGGACCAAACAGAGAATATGCTGACGCCTCAAAACCTTTGTTTTAAACAAAGTAATCATTGTTTACTTTCTTACGTTACAGAATTTAGCCCTGATTGCTCAAATTATGTTTTAAGATATATTTGTATGTATCTCTTTCCAATATGAATTGTATGGTGTAATTTTTACAGAATAATGTAAACCCAAGGGATGAGATATCAGCTTTACCATACTTGCATTAGGCAGGTAACCTGTATTCATCACAAAGCACAGGCTGTCTTCATAGCCAGACTGTATCAGCAAAAGGATGCTGCTTCTCAACAGCTATTGTAGGGGAGTCTTAGGGGTCCCACCTGTGCTAACATTTTATTTCAGAATCCAGTCCTTAGCTTTCTTAGTATTGTTCAGGAGTAAAACCTGATCTGGACAAGAAAGGTGGTTCGCAATTTAAGGGACATTTAAGCAGGTTTCTGCTATGCTGATCGCATAGAGAAATCTCCAAAAGCCCATTCTTTTTCTTACTCAGGCCTTTCATTTTGCAGCAGCTGGCATTCTTTTATGTCTGCTCGCTTTCGTGTTTGTTTGAAGTTGGTGTGGTGCTGCTGGGTTTTATTTGTCATCTGGTTTTATTAAAAGCGGATGTTTTATGTTGGGAACTGCCCGTCTTCCTTTAATGAGTCTGTGATACAAGTAATTAAGCAGCCCCTCTGCGTGGAGACAGGGTAGACATGTGCGGAAGGCAGCGCATTCTTATGAGAGGCAGCAGCTTTGATCAGTCACACCTGTGATATGGAAGCAAAGACTGTTCAAAAAAGATTTCAGGAGCGCTTGCAGTTAGTATTTTATGCCGTTGAAGTTCGCATACTGTAAATGATTTACATCCTCTTTAAAGTTACTATTTCACTAAACAAGCATTTCACAAAGTAGAGTTAAAAATCCAGATGACCTCATAGCCCTCCCGACTCAAGATTACCATTTTCAGACAAGCTGCACTGAAATCCTGATATCATATCATTGTATTCAAATTTGAGTGTCCGTAACCATGAATAACGAGGAACATGCACTGTGACATCCACTTTGCACACATTCATCCATAGAGGTGGCACCGGAGTCAGGTAGGACCCGAACATGTAATTATGTATTTCTAGAGTTATATAATTCTAGATGTGGAACATTTCTATCTTTTATTTTGTTATTATTGATTCGACAGTACTTAATGCAATCTCTAATCCTAAAGCTAAACAACATGTCTCCAGCTGACATGGACACAACTCAAACCTTCGACGCTCCGGCTGAAGGAGTCGGCCCAACCTCGCAGCCTCTATTTTCTTTGGTTGCTATAGTTGCAGCTTCGATCATGGCCATATTTTCAGAAGTGGAAAGGCTTGAGATAGAGCTCTCTATTTTGCCATTTCTGGATTCTCAATCGCAGTTCAGAGGAGTTACTATACTTCACCACCAGTTTCTGGAATCTGGCATCAGTGAGTGTTTGTCAAACCCTAGCCTTCAACTGCGCTTCTACTGTTATCTATTGCTTAAGTTAATATTCTATTTAACTGAAAGCAGTGTCATTTTTTTTGTCTCATGAGTTTGTGTTGCAGCTGCAGTGAAAATGTTTGTTTTCAGTGTGCAAGAAATGTATACTTTACCAGCTTAGTCTCCACAGAAATAGCAAACAAAACAGCAAATTAAATGGGAGGTTCTGGACTGTTTTGCAGGCCTCACTGGGAAAAACAGAAGCAGTCAGGCACAACAATTTTTCATCAGTTCGTATAAGTTCATGCTGAGTTGGGAAGAAGCTAACATTTAGTGGATTGGTTACAATTTTGAAGAAGGTTTTAGTAGGCTAGATGTTTCACCTTCAGTAACCTATAGAGCCAAAGGCAGGAATATGTACTCTTCTGCCCAGTTACAGTACCTCACCTTTATTAATACATCTGTCTGGTCTGTGAGTGCTATACGTTTTGCTGAAAAAATATCATTTTATGTACTCAGCTTGTTACAATGCTTTTTTCATTGACTGTAAGCATAATTTTGAAACAAATTGTACTGCATATTATTTTTTATCTTAAGCTTTTTATTTTTTGAATTTGAATACAGATTTATCTTCATTGTCACGTACTGTACATGTTTGTTCCCTCATACTTTACAATGTTAGGCAAAATTATTTGTAGGGATACTGAACATGCTATTATGTGCAACTTTTGTTTTTCCTCAGACTTTGATGTTTTATTTAATATTCCTCTAAAAGCAAAAACATGTGGAGATAGCCAGGCTCTCATCCTCAGATAAATATGGCCATGTCTTAGTCTCCCAGAAGTCATTTTTTGACATTGCTGTTTTCCACACTGCTCTCTGTTTGGTATTCCATTGTGGCCTGTTGTTATGTGGCCTGGCAATGATCTATCAGCCTTGCTTTGCAAACCACATGTCCTCTGTTTTTTAAAGATACCTCATATGCTGCTGTTTTTGTCTCCACTGGGTGACTGGGATAAAAAGTTTAATACTTAATCGCATAAAAGGGCAGATTTGCTTGTGTCCTTAATTTTAACATAAATAACAGATGTAGATATGTCATACCTGTGTCATATGTATTTTAAATGGAACCTACTTGGAAAATTAGTTCAAGAGTGATATGGCTTGCTTATTAAATGTGTATTGCAGTGCATACTGTAAACAATTAATTAGTGAGAAAGCCATTTCAGGAAGTAAATTGATTGCTTAAGGCATTCTCCCACTAAACATTTTATTTTCTGCAGCTATTAATAAATAATAACATGTACTGTATTTGGAAGCACTCAAGCAAAATATGAAATAGCAAGCCATATCACATGAACACCAACAATGAAAATACAGTATGTTCCCCATGTAATATACTGTATATACAATAGGTTTCACAATTATTCATTTTCTTTGGTCAGGGCACTGTAGTTTATTTATTTTTGATAAATAAATGTGCTTTATTTTTAATTTCTAACTGGATGATGTGTTCCCAGTTTAACTAATGCTCAATTTAGTTAGGGTTGGGAATAAACCTAGGGATAAACAGGGCAGAGTGGTGGCTCTGTGGCAAGGGATCTGCACCAGTGGTTGGAAGGTTGCTGGTTCAAATCCCACAGCTGGCAGAGGAATCCTACTCCATTGGGCCCCTGAGCAAGGCCCTTAACCCCAACTGCTACAGGAGTGCTGTACAATGGGTGTACTCTGACCCCAGGCTCTCTCTCTATCTGTGTGTCTCATGGAGAGCAAGCTAGGGTATGTGAAAAGATGAATTCCTAATGCAATAAATTGTATAGGACTCCTAAAGTGATGTAATGTTAAGGCTAAGGTTTGGAACAGAATTGTGCAGTAAGTAATGAACCTATGGATTTTACAGTGACCTTTTGATACCTATGCTTATGATTTGTTAAGCATCTATGAGATTATTAGTATACAGTAAATTCAAAGATTGTTTGAGAGTTGCACTGTGGTAGCCTAATGAACAAAACATAGCAATGCACCACATGGAAACTGAACAGCTGATTTTGCATCAGGGATTCTTACTATATTTGTGTAAGAAAGTTGTACAAATCATTAATATTCCATTTTAACAACATGAATGTTGTCCTTAGCCCTGTAGGTATCCTGCTTGGGAAATTGTTGATAATGAATAGGAATCACTTCCTTTGAAAGAAAACATATCTCTTTGAACTGTACATAAGGCTGAGATCTTCAGTCTAATCTGAGAGGTCAAGACGAGATATTGTTTCTGGTGATGTCTGTTAAAAAGTGGCACTGTCCATTCTGTTTGTACTATGCCATCCAAACAGTGGGACCAGAGACTGAGAAAAACATTTCCTTACAAAAGTTGCTACAGGTTTCCTTTTAGCAATGCAAAAAAGAAGTAATATATAATATAAAAATAATATAAAGAGAAGTATTCTTCTCTTTACCATGGGAACAATAAACAAAGCAATCATACCATATAGATAAGAATAAAATACAAAATATGAAAAAGAACAGGTATGATACAGTAGGAAGACAGACAAATGAAAAATATCAGTGTGTACAGTTTAATAAATATTAGTCAATTCATTAAATAGCAGGAATTCCAAAACAATACATCTTGTGGAAAACTGAACAGATAAAAGATAAAACTGACTGTTAAAAGTATACAAGGCAAAGTAAAAAGAAAGAGAGGAATGTTTGTTAGGGCTTGTTGCCTTCCCAGAAACATGTACAGTAAGCAAATTGAAGAACAATGAGCAAGGCCTTGCAGTGAAACTGAGTAGGTGGATTGCCCACTGCAGGGGATTCACAAACAGGCACCTGGGGACTCCCGCAAGCTTTCCTCTTCCACTCCACTGTGTCAGGCCTCTCTGCATCTCCCATCGCCTGTCTGCCTGGAGACTGCACTCTCTGTGGGGGAGGAGCCGGGCATGAACAGCTCTCAACCTGCTTTAGTTCATTGCACCTTTACTTCTCCAGGACAGCTTTGTGGCTTGCGAAAGAAACAAGAAAAAGTGCCTCACAACAGAGAGGACACAGATCTAACCTTCAGGGCAATTTTGCATAGCACTACACTGCATCGTCTTAAGTTGATGAATTTTAGAAATATACGTCTTGTCTATTTAGCAATTTTTATCCACCGAATTCACAGAATATACTTCACAATGGAATTACTTGATGTTTAAAATAAAAAATTTAGTTATTTCACCAATAAAAACAGATATTCAGCATTTTGTAATGAAAATGCTTGTGATGTATTTTATGGTGTTGAATTCCAAACTCGCATCATTTTAACCCTCTATATTAATATAAGTATACGAATTGCAGTACGGCTGGATTCTCAGATGGATTACGGCAACAAAGAAATTAATTTCTGTGAAAAATGCTGCAAAGTGGCAGAGAATCCCCACACAATTTCCCACACAAGTTGTGCGTGGGATTTTGTTTAAGGGTCTTCTTCAGATTTCACCTGCTAAGGGAGCAACTCACCATGGTTAGATTAACAATTGGGGTCTGTGATTACAGTTTTCTAAACAGACAGATTAAATTAGTGAGAGTGACAGTTAATTTTGAACAGCGCTAAAGTTAGTGTGAGTAAATGCTGTGTTTGGAAAAAAAGAATTACATGTTAAAGAAGTCTCTGATCTTTTTCCCTTTTTTCTCCCAAACCTCCTGCCAGGTTTCAATCAAACCTGAGAGACCCATTGCCCCACATATTTGTGTCAGAGGCTTTAGATAAACAGTGGAGGAAAGAGCACTGGAAATGTTCAGGGAAGGGGAAGTACAGTAGTACCACATCTTGTTACATGGAAAAAAATAACTTTGTCTTTGCGGACATTGTGTGATCAATCCAGGCTTGAAGGTTGATTTTCGTGCTGCTCTGCACATTGACAAGGTGAATGGTAACTCAGTAAGCAGTATCTAGATTTAGAGTTTTGTGTAGTTTAGCTGCTCTGCACAGATCACTGGGCTATGCTGTATCCCTGGTACTCCTCTCCTACCACACAAAGAGGAAGTTCAGGCCTTATTTATTAAGCATTTATCTCAACATGAATAATATACTTTGGCTTCTTCTCTATGAATAATCTTGAGTTTCTACAATACCACACAGGAGGTTAATTTCTGTATTCACTGTCTTGCCAGGTCTTTGGTATACCACATAGTCAAGTGCTTTTTGATGTGGGTAAGGCTTTCTTTTTTAAGTTGGCAGGCAGGTATTTTTTATGAATTGCTCAGAAACCGTGTTACTTTCTGTTATCTTCTGTGCTATTGTATCAAAGTTGAAAAATACACTTTACAAAAATAAATGTATATTGTTGTTTTTACTATCTAACAGTTTAGTGTAATTCAGTGAAAGCCCTGTCTCTGGTACACTGTTAAATGGTTTCTTATGAGTTAGAGGTTTGAGAATATTTCCTAACAGAATGCAGTACATCTGGTGAAGGCTCTCGAAGAGACTTTTTCTGTGTGCTTTTCTGTATGTTTACATTGAAACCTCACAAGGGTCTTCCATGTGAAGCAACAGAAGGAATGTCTCTGCTTTGGTGAGCAGAGTAACTTTTTCCATGTGATTAGAGAGGAGTGTAGAATAAATTTAGTTATCCATCTTTTTCTGACATGGAACATGATTAAAAAAAACTTCCTGTTGAGGGAATGAGTTCATATTTGTACTGTACTCCCCTTAAACAAAGAAAGGGTGATGAAAAGCAGCCATAAAACACAGAGATATTTTACTTGTTCCCTCAGAGCTGTTTGTGTTGGTTGCTTTCACTAAAAAGCTGTATTTTCTCCAGCAGGCCCTTTGGAACTCAAATTGTTTTTCTCCCAGCAGATTTATTCCTTTGCATAACAACTGACTTTTAACTATATGAAAAGGTCTCGGTTTATTCCCCTTTTAAGGTAGTGATGTATTGCAGGGGGATTAGTGGAGCACTGCTGTTTCTTACAGCCAGCCTTTGCCATTGTAATTTACACTTTATTGTGTTGACAGAATAAAAGAAACTAAAGAGGAGGTTTTTCTATAGGTCATACAGGCTACACTTTGTAGAATACTTTGTAATAAGGTTAGTAAATAGAAGCAGTTATGTACTCACTTTTGCTTGTGCAATCATTAAAAACTAACCCTGTCTTTAGATTGTCTTCTTTTAGTCCTCTAACTTTACAGCTCCTGGAAAATTCCCTCGGATTTTGGACATTTTGCAGTGTGAATCCTCACTTTTAAAATATCACAATTTATTACCTTTCTTGTACGTATGCTACATATCATAAAGTACAGAGGAAAAAAAAAGTAATGAACAGGTATTAATATCTTTGTTGCCAATTATTTCCATATAATTAGATGCAGTTTGGAATGTTTTATGAGCAGATTGGTTTACCATGATAACAATAAATTGCAATTTTAAAAAACTGATGTTCACGTTTAAAATATTCCACATTTCTCCCCTATAAAGGCAGGGGCTAAAGGCTTCTGTACAGCTTATGTTGTTTTTCAAAGATTGTACAGCCTACAGACAAGGAAGTGATTGCTCCTTTAGACTGGTACTCTTTAAGGGTGAGAAATCAAAGGCACTTTGTCAAGCTGGAATACTGTATATAGGATAGTGTGAGAATGTGTTAACACCTGAGGCAGAAATTGTAAGTGTTATAGGGAGGCTTGCAAATTGAACAATACATTCTGTGTAAACTTTTAATGAACAGATTTCTTTTTAAGTTATTGAACTGGTAACTAGAAATGAACACATGGCATTTTGTGCAATCATGTAATGAACGGATTGCATTTTCTTTTTTTTTGGTGTTAAGAGAAAAATGTGCTGTCTTGGATTGTCACTTGAGTCTTTATTTTCTTGATCTTTCTGTAGAACATGTGTTGCTCAGAAATATGAAGTTATTGGTTTTAATTTATATAGCGCCTTTTATGACACATAATCTGTTACAGTCATATACTGTAGATGTTTAGAGGCATTGGACTTCACACACTATGGCATTCATTACCTAATTAATCAATTGACAGGAATATGCAGTTAGGAATCTTCAGACCTATCTGTTTGTCTTAATTTGTCACTGTGTCCACAGCACTCTTCTATGTGAAATGCTGGAGGGTGCAATATAAATGTGACATTTGTTGAGTGATGAGAGTGTTTTATAGTCACATAGTGCTTCCTCAGACTAGAAGACATGTGCATGAAGCTCTTGGTGTTCAGTTTCAGTAGTCTCTTTCGTCCTGTTAAACACTTTGGGCAATTTGTGCCTGGAGGATGTTTATGGGATGCAGTGTCGATTGAATTATTGGCTTACAGATTGATGGGCCTTATTCAGCAGCGTGAGAGAGCATATTTAATCTGGCAGCCTGTTAAGTGGAGGGTGAGAAATAGATTTGATGGAATGGGGTGGGCTTTTTCATGTGGATGTGGTCGAGGTGCACCTGAGAGAGACAAGAGCGGGGAGAGACTGTCTTGAAGACAGTACTATCACAGGGCATTGCTGGTGACACAGACCTCAGGGTCCTGTCTGTTCTACTTAGCAATATGGTACATTCTATCTGAACATCACTTACAAGACGCGACAGGTGATTTCTTATGGTATGCAATTTTTGAAATATACAGAGGCATTGCATCAGTAAACAGACTCATGCATTTGAACAGAATATGCTTGCCCTGCAATTACACATAGCACAAGCAAAGAATGTGAAATGCTGTACATGCTCTGTGGTTCCCCCCATTTTTTTAGCAGCGTCCTTGCATATTGAGCAGACAAGATCCTGTTCAACTAGTTTGTGGTATCACTATCCAGAGCGCAGAATAATTTGAGCTCACTGGAGTACATGTCCATGATTTGGCCAGCCAATGGCAGATCAATGACTTCTTGACTTTCTATAGGTCTTTGCGTTGCAAGGGTAATAAGGTACAGGTGCGATCCAAAGGGAAAGAGTTTTATTACATAATCTGGCCATTTACCTGATGTGGATCCTGGTGAATTTGTGTAGGATATTCTCAACACATTCATGTCAAACCATTCTGATTAATCCACTTCCTATTTTCCCCTTAAAGTAAGTAGATTCTGCACAGCAGTATGCTTCAGTCCCACAGAAGGGATTTGTGGCTTCCAGAACATGTATAACTGACAATTAAGTTAACCCACTTACAGTATTACTACCAAATTACCTTTCCAGAATAAACTGATGTTCTTTCAAATTTAGCCATTTCAGAAATTTCTCTCTTTTTCTGGCTTTATACAGAAAACAATATATTGGTGTTATTTTTGAGTAGAAGATGGAATTGCAATACAATCTTAATATTATGAGTTACCATTTTGCACTTTCAACTGTTTCTGATAATGGGATTCAGTGTTGTATTGTCCCTCAGGGGGTGACTGGTAACTTACACAGATCATTTTATAGCTGAAAAGAGAAAGTAATTTTTCACTTAATTGTGATATTTTTGTGGAATCTTTAATCAGGTTTACCCCAGTGATTCAATTTTATCATTAATGGAAAAGGGCTAGCAATCTTATGCACACAAATCCCTTTATTTACTTATAATAGGGATCTGTTAAAACATTGTGATCATTTTAGAGAACTTACAATCAAAAAAGGCAGAAATGATTCTTGTGAATTTTAGGAACATATACAGTATGGAACATAGGTAGTCTGTGGTTTTTTGCTATAAGAAACACATGTAACAGAAAAAAAATGGTATGGATCTGCTTTTTTGATGTGGACTTTGTGTTTTCCAAGAAATGTAGAATACCTAGAAATCTGTCTTTCCCCCTGCAGGCTGGGGTGATCCGCACTGAGCAGGAGGAGTTCTTCATTGAGCCCATGGAAAAAGGAGCACATGTGACAGAGGAACATCAGGGTGGTAGGCCCCATGTGGTGTACCGCTCTTCTGCTGTGAAAAAGCCTCCTGCCAACTATTCCGCTGATTTCCACTCAAGAGGTAAGTCTCCCATTCTGTGCCACACACATGCCCCTTGTGGACACACACCAAATGAAGACCAGTGAGAGTTGCATTTTACCTCATGTTGGTGGAATAATACTTTTGGAACAACATTGTGTGTGAGCCTGGTCAGTACCTGGATGGGAGACCTCCTGGGAAAAACTAAGGTTGCTGCTGGAAGAGGTGTTAGTGGGGCCAGCGGGGGGCGCTCACCCTGAGGTCCATGTGGGTCCTAATGCCCCAGTATAGTGACGGGGACACTATACTGTAAACAGGCGCCGTCCTTCGGATGAGACGTAAAACCGAGGTCCTGACTCTCTGTGGTCATTAAAAAATCCCAGGGCGCTTCTCGAAAAGAGTAGGGGTGTAACCCCGGTGTCCTGGCCAAATTTCCAATTGGCCCTTACTAATCATGGCCTCCTAATAATCCCCCTCTATGAATTGGCTACATTACTCTGCTCTCCTCCCCACTGATAGCTGATGTGTGGTGAGCGTTCTGGCGCACTATGGCTGCCGTCGCATCATCCAGGTGGATGCTGCACATTGGTGGTGGTGGAGGGGAGTCCCCATTACCTGTAAAGCGCTTTGAGTGGAGTGTCCAGAAAAGCGCTATATAAGTGTAAGCAATTATTATTATTATTATTATTGTAAATTGTAACCTGGGGTGTTGGTAAAACACATTTACAGTCTATCAGGGCAACGACAGCAGCACCATACTACAAGGCCAGAAATTGTTTTTCATGAACCTATTGTGCACATCCTTTTTGTTTGACTTTGAGGTCATTTTCTTTTGTTTCCATGTTAATTTTGCTCATTCTTGTTCCATTCATTTGGCTTTTTAAAACCAAGCCCTTTATTACAATCTTTTGTTTGCTGTTGTTGTTTTCAAAAATGAATGGGATCGAAGTGGTATACTGTACATCTTTGGCAAAAAGGACTCTTTGAAGCGTAGTTGTGTCTTGTAAATCAGATTTAGAGACAGGTGTAGTGTTACACAGTACTACTTACAGTTTTCCCATGGTCAAAATGAGAGCAGTAGCAATATGGAAAATTTGTTGCTATGTGCTGTTGTTTAATTCTTTATTCCTCAACCATTTTGATTCCAGAGACTGGATGGAAAACTCTGTTGTCAACCTCTTAGACCTTTCATTTTCAAGACCAGTTTTGCCTCTTTTTCTGGGATTAAAATAATATTGCACAGTCTGTTTAGTACAGCTAGAAATCCACATAGATTGTTTGAGTGTATTTATTATTACTAGTGAAAATTTACAATTAACTTTTAAACAAAAAATGACCATTTCCAGTGAAACAGTAAGAGTTCACAGTTATTAATTTAACAAATTCAATAAAAAATGAAGAGACTATGCCAAATATTCAAATATGTATTGGTCTGACAGCAGAAGGAGTGTATTATTAACTTTTTATGCACCTTCAGTTTGTGGAGCCAAGCTAATGAAGCAGAAAGCTGGTTTACTTTGAGTGGTGAGTAGAATTTTGTGAAATTCTGCTCCATTCCCATAGATTGAATGTAAATTAAATGTGTTTGTGTGCTTTTTTCCCTTAAACATGTTTTAAAAGAAATCTCCCATGAATCACTAAGGAGGCTCACATGGACTTGTGCCACTCCACAAACTTGTTGTTGAGAAGCACTGGTTTAAATTATTCAAATTAAGATGTATTTTATTGTTGTAGAGTACAGATGCAGTTTCTGTACTATAATATACTAGAACAGCTTTCACTTTCTAGGAACCATTCCAGTAACCTATTGAAGGGGGCGTTTGCCAGCTTTTTGGGGAGATCTCCTCATAAAATACGTTCCATATGCCACAGTTATTTCCTGATAATTCACTTCCCTTCCCCACCCCCTTTAAAGCTGTCATCTTAGCTATCCGAGAGCTTAGGGGAGCTGGACTTCAGCAGACATCCTCTTTTGCCCCTGAGGGGACTGCAGGTCTACATTTGTTAGCTGCTCTGTAGTATCCCTGAAATGCTTTGAAACCTTCAGCAGCAATGAGAAAGCACAGCATGAATGTAAATTGTGGTTGTTTTAACAAGGCTGTAAACTGTCAGGATTCCGAGAGATGTCAGAAAGGTGTAGAGGCATTTCATTATTGGCATAATGTATTCTTTTAGGCTTCTAAATACCATTCCCATTTTGTTTTTTTCTGCTTCATAATTGTATAAAAACAATTTTTTGGTCTTTTGTTCTTATTGCTCCTTGTTTTTGCCACTGAAAAAAAGTGAGCTCAGCAACTTGCTGTGAGATCAAGAGAGGTCAAGAAGGACAGTAAATTGTTTGTAGCCTTGAGTTTGCATTTCCATATATAGATCAAGTGCCTCTGTGTTCAAATTGGGAATAGGGGGCACTTCGTTATCCAATGGTTTGTAGAAATATGGAACAAGCTACACAACCTTGTTGTTAAAGCCAATATTCTGGATTCTTTCAAGAATCTGCTGGGTTGGCTGCTTAAATCAATCAGCTACCAAATGAGCCTAAGTTACGAAATGGCCTCCTTAATTTGTAACCTTTCTTATGTTCTGTCTTTAGTAAAGTAATGGCTTTGTGGTCAGTGTAGTCAATTTTTTAAAAAGTAATTTTTAAATAGTGAAAGGAAAAAAACGAATATTATTGGATAAATCCAAGCTTTCATGGTGTTGAAAGTGAATGGTTGTTGTGAAGTCAATGGGCTGTATTTTTAAAATGTGAAAAAGTGAATTAAGTGGATAATATGTAACTTTAAAATATTTAGATAAAGTATAAAGCATTCCATGCAAAATGACAAACTGAATGAATCAGCTAGAGTGATCTTTATTTGGCAATTTCTGATTATGTATTAAAGATTATTCACAAGCCTGTGTTTAAATATTAAAAAATAAACTCCAATACAAATGATAATACAACAGCCAAACCAGATGAAGCACCAGTTTATACAGATCAAAACAGGAATTTTCAACTGAGTTCATGATGAACTCTAATTCCACTTGCCAATATTATAACAGACTGCATTAATTTGAGTGTTTGTTTAAACATGGATGATGCTAAAAATGTAATAATTGTTTTGTAAATTTTGATAACTTTCCCCTTGGCTAAATTTTTATATATATATATACTGTATGTAATTTTTGTGGCCCCTTTGGAATGAGATCTTAGGACCCGTTTACCCTTTGATTTTTTCATATCTGCATAATTTGTGTACTTGAACTGCTGGTCGCAAGAGTGCTTCATCTGGACTGCATTACATATTTCATAACTGATGTAACCTTTGGCTGCACTTTCAACTGACTCCCCTTTGCTCCAAAATGTGAGTCAATGTAATGTGAGGCATTTAAGGTTTACATGTAGAACTTTTTTTCCTTGACAAATTTGGTCGCTTTTGTGAATCTCATGTAATGTAGGTTATAGTACATTATTGATTTCTCATCCTGACTTTGCCACAATGCAGCTATTCTGTGTTATTCCTCTCACACTCTTGAGATGTGAGATAGTGGTCTTGTTGATGATTCTTGATAGAAGAACACATTTTTTTACTTTGCTAGACTGAAAAGGGTTGAGACTGGGTTGCTGAATTTAAACAGCAGTATAGGGTGAGCAAAAGGTAATTGTGCCAAATCTCAGAAACAAAAACAGATAAAAAGGTTTAGTTAACTTACTCTATTGTTTGTAGAGAACACATTTGAACCTGCCAGGAAACAGTTAAATTCTTGCATCAGCTAGAGTAATAGTATTTTTTAGGAAAACAGGCTACTATCAAAACCATATGCTTTTGCATTTTGGAATTTCTCTGGAATTATTTTTGCCTTTTCTAAGGTTTTCTTGCCTTGGAATCCTATGTGGTCTATAGCTGGTTTGTCAAGACATTCCAATTGTAAGTGCATTCCAATTTTAATGACTTTTTTCAATAGATTTTTTAAATATGTTTTTGTAGTATAAATAGCTTTTGTGATATGCAGTTTATTGAAATTAAAGGTGTCACTCTCTATGCCTTTAGACTTCTTTCTCCTACAGATATTTTTTTTTTTTAAATGTGGATAATAATATTTATATTGTCTTATATACTGTAAGTGTAAAGTTGTTTGTGTTGGTTTGGGTTTTGCACTGTAGAGCTTATAAATACATTTTCAGCTATGTACTGTATATTCCAAAATATTTTAACATCTCTAGTCTTTACAAAATATTCTTTCTAAAAGGTGAGAAATTTTTTAGAGTTTTTTAGACTTTTCAAGGGCTGTTATGGCATCCTGTTTGAGCGATTAATTATTTCCTTTACATTTCATGGAAATTCTTACTTTGTTCCCATATACTGTACAGTATATGCGAACATTAAATTTGTTAAATTTTGTCTAGGAAGCACATGGTTTCATATAAGTTCATGAAATTTTAAGTATCTTACTTGTTTCATAACCTTTCACTTAGAATAGAATAACAGAAATGACCTCACAAGTGACAAGACAGCTGGTGTTTGCATCACAGATGCATTACTGAAGCCACTCTCTAGTTTAGTGGCAGTGGCTGGCAGATGTGAAACACACCAACAGAAAGCACAGTTCAGACTCCAGGAAGCTACTGAACTACTGCACACATGACAGGCAGAGATGCATTACCTGCTGCTTGCTGAGTGTTCTCATATCTCTGTGAACATCTAACAGAAGCAGCGTTGTGATGTGATGCAGCTGTAATCGCTGTTGGAGATGGACTGATGCTGCTATTAGTGGTGTTATCTCAATTTATGCGGGGGGGCAGTAGCTGTGCATTTACAAAATCAACTTAGTTTTGAAAAAGTTATCATTGAAACTTCACTTAGTGATAATAATGCACAGTTGTAATTCAGTACAGTGTAAAATAGAGAAAAACAATGGTAATATTTTTACGGCACTTAAGCCAGATGAATTATAGGACCCAACGCGGTGACTAATAGATCTCAATGAAAGCAAAGGGAATCTTAGTGTACTTATCCAAATCGGGTTCAAGAGTCGTGGTCAAATACGGGTTCGCTAGTCAGGAAGCCAAAGGTTCAGAAGCCAAGAACTAAGCAAGGAAATCTCAAAACAGAGACGAGGAGCTCCACTTGGTGTAAACCAATACTAAGCTTTGAGGTGAAGGTGGTGAGGGTTTAAGTATTCCAGGATGTAGTGGGTGCGGTGGCGTTTGCAGAAATTGGATAAGACTGAAGTCTTATTAGGAATAATGCGGGTTCATTTGCGGGAGTTGCGTAGGGTTGGATTCTGATTGTGATTGACAATAGCTATGACAATAGCTTTTCCTAAAAATACAGGGTGTGATAAATTCAATTTGAAATTAGCAAGAAAAGGGGATATAAAACCTTTGATTGCCCTACTCAGAAGTCTCACCTTTTATTCTTTACGTGCAGTAAAATGAAATGACAAGAAGTCAAAGATCAAGATCAAGTAAAAAGACAGAAAGAAATCAGTTGACGTTTCTATAGAAACAAATGTGGTTGTAGTCTTTCAAGGATCATATATATTATTGAAATCATTCTTTTATATAATGTTGGGTGTTGGATGGTGCAAAAGGTCTTTCAGATCTCTTCTGGTGTTTTTCTGAAGCTCTAGAAAACAGAGCTTCAGAAAAACACAAACACAAACACAACCACACAGCATTTAGATTGCCCTTTGAAGCTGTCTATTAGCTAATGAAAAGCAGGAATCAACTGTCCAAGTTGAAAAGATGAAAATATTTGCTTTATGGGAATTGGATTTTCACATTCCTCATGCAATTACAGAAGCACTGGCTCAGCTTCTGGACTGGACAATGTTAGCCTTCTTTGTGTGTAACTCTCCTGGGCATCCATTTTCAACTCCAGCATCTTGCTCAGGACTGCTGGACTTATTTTGTGGGGATTATAGCATGTTGGCACTGGCCACCAGTGATCTGAAACTGTGTAAAAACATAAGAATTAAAACCTGACAGCTGGCTGGTGTTTTATTTTTCTGTGAAATTTCTTCATCTTCCCTTTGTCTGTTGAAAAAAAGTGTGAAGCAGTCTGCAAAGGACAGAATGTTTGAAGACAATATATAATATGATTAACGTGTTTAATTTTTCTTAAAATATCAGTCCACTACAGAACATTGGAATTACCCATCTCTGGTAACTCACGATTCTGTACGGTATCTTGAGCAATTGTTGAAAGTCAAGTGTTTTGCTTGGTGCTGACCATACAGATCATTGTGAAATTGACTACCACACTTCTTACTTGCTTCTACAAAGCCCTGTTGACTTTTGTGATCCTGCAGTAATGGACAATTGTTACCTGTGTGCCAAACACCCTGGATTTTTACATCAGGGGGTTCCTAATACAAAGTATGATGTTGAATTCTCATATTTAAACTAAACATAAAAACTGGTAAATCCCCCTGCTTTGTATTTGTGGTTGTTTGTTTAGTATTGCAATTGAGTGGGCTTAAGTGTCCCCTTCAATTATATTGAAAATTCTGTTTTCTACTTTAGTGTAAACAGTGTTGCAATAAAAGGAAACTGAGCAAAAACTGTACTTTTGATTTGAAGATTTGAAAAGTATTCATGTTCTAAAAATTAAAGTGGTACTCACATTAAAAGTACAGCCAGCAGCCATATCACCCTGCAACTCACAACTGGCAAAAGTTTGGAACAAGATTTAATATTTAATGCATTACTTTATATGAAACCAATGTAGATATTTAAGCGAAAGAGTGATTTGCCTAGCTGGAGAGTCTTGGATGTATTGCATCTTGCTAAGAAGAGTGTTCGTGAGTCCAAGAGTTGCAGAAATCAGGCCTTGATGTTATAAATGCATGAATCAAGCACTAAACATCAGACATTGGTAGGAATAGCCTAATTTGGGTAATAATTCTAAGGTAAAAAAAGAGGTCTTAATCAAAGTTTTCATGTGGAGCTCAGAAGATAGGAGGGGATCAAGTATGACTTCCAGATTCCTGAGTATGGCTGATGAGTAAATGGAGAAGCCATCTACCACTACAGTTAAACTCTCCAGCTTTTCCAGATGGCATTTTGTGCCCACCAATGAAATTTCTGAAATTGTGAAAAAAAATTTTAATAATGTGTTAAAATGATGTGCAATGATGCAGAATATGCTCTCAATCTTCCCACTCTATACATGCTCATAGACATTTCTCTCATCACAAGCCTCTCCAGTTTTAAGGATGTTGGATATTTTTCTATAAAATCAGGCAAGACACTCATACAATTTTAAAACAGAATAGTTTGAAAGCAGTTTGGTGTTTGCTTCTATTACACCAAAGAAAATAAATCACAAAGCCTACTTTCCTCTAGTTTGTTTTAATCTTCTGGGGCTCAGTACCCTACAAAACATCACTGTCAGAGTCTTCTGGGAATAACCCAGAAAACAGGTTGGTGACTTGCTCTTGAATTTATGCTGAAAGCCTTATTATTTTGTGACAGGCCTCTGCACACCTTAGAACAGCAGGTCAGAATGAACAAGTGTATTAAAGGTGTATTAAAAGTTATTTTGTTTTAACATGCTTTGCAGATTTGTGTACTGTACCTTGTCTAGCAGACAGTGATGTGTGTCTTGTTCTTCAGCAAGTCAGCTGCCATGCATTTCCTGAGGCAAAGAAAAGACTTCAGGTGAAGAGGTAATGTAAAGACAGATCAGTTGGATTGGGGATGCCTGCAGTGCCACAAATGAGGGCTTAAAGTATATGTGCATTGAGCACCTTTCTGTCATTGCTTTGCAGCCCTTATAAAATAAATACTGTATACTGTATATCATTGCTTTTCCACATATATATTCCAAAAAGCTATCAGCTTATGAAAAAGGAAGCACCCCCTAAGATCAAAGGTGAAAAATTGACTAATTATTTTACAGAAGTTTAAAAAAAAGTCCATTGGACTTTGGAAATGTCCAGGTACAGTATGGTGCCAAACAGACAGTGAGAGCTCCATAATCTTGAACTCCTCTAAGGGTGTGGACTCAAAGTCTATTCTGTGCGATTCACCACTCTGAAATTAAAGGTGGTTTCCTTCTTTAGCTCAAAACCAACAAAACCACCATTAAAGTGTGCTAAAATATTAACGATTCTGAATAAAATTTGTTTCAGACACATTTCAGACACTTTTTTCAGTGCACAGGTGAAAAACAACAGCCTGTTAGAGTCCAGCTCAGCATATGGCAAACTAGTAGTTAAAAAAATCAGACAACCAACTCTGCAATACATTACTGTGGTGAGCTGTTTGAGTCCATGTTGTATTGGTTCAAGTGAAAAATGAACTTCCATCATACTACAAGTGGAAGTGTTCTATTACAATCCAGGGTCATCTTTCATCTTGCATGCTTTCCCTTCTTCTGATCAAAGTGTTCTACACCAGTGGTAGGGTTTAGAAGATCTGATGATGAAATATAAGAAATATGTGAACCCCCCTCCCCCTTTTAGAATTTAAGACCCTTACAAAGGGGTACAAGGGTGTAATGGTCAAAATAGTAGTGTGCAATTAACAGTGAAAAGGATTTCATCATGCAGAGCCATTTCTGGTTTGGTAAGGGTGAAAGGTTTCATAAAGCAGTACTGCCTTATCCCCCTTAGAAGGCATTTGTTCTATTAAACACACAACCCCAGAAACAACCTTTTGGAAAAGGAAATCATAAACACAAAACCCAAGCAACCCCTTTAACAGTAAATAACAGCCTTGGATCTGGGTCATTTCAAACAGCTGAGCAATAATTAATCACTGGGAAATCAGCCCTGTGGAGTATTGATTTGATTTTGAGAAACCACAGGGTCTTAATTGAGCCATTCCTCTGAAAAGGCAACTCTGCTACCTTCCTCCCAGTTGCAGAGGTAACATGTTAGACTCCAGTAAATTAATTTTATGGTGTAGATGGGCTTGAGGAATAGGGGAGGGGGTGGTGAAAAAAAATGAATAATAGGTGCAGGGTTCTTTTAAAATTATTTATTTTTTGATGGATTACATGTCTCAAAATGAACACTGTGAGATGCCTGCTAGCCCTAAAAAAGACAACAACGATATCAAAAGAGTCTGGTAGCTTGGTGTTATTTCCATAACTTGCTTGCAGACTAGAAAGAGGAAGCTTGGTGCTTAATGAAGCTGAGGAAAATACATATAAGCACTCAAGGCTCCCAGAATATAATGAAATATGTTAAAGAATATCTTTAATACTTACAGATCGCAAGGTTTTTTCCCTTAAAGATACATCTTCAGCTTTGCTTATCGGGACTGAAAGAATAGACCTGTTTCAACAAAGTTCAACAATCCTGTAGGCCTAGAGCATTTCCATCAGTGTTGGCATGAAACATTCTAGGATGAAACCCAGTCAGTTTCTGTTTTCTTGCACCACCCCTAGCCACTTGGACATTTTTCTCTTTAGGCTTTTGGTAACTTCATTGGATGTGCTGTCATAGCTCTGAGGAATTTGTGCGATTAAATCTTCCTGTCCAGCAGTTTTACAGCTCAGTAAGTCTTAGGGCCTTAGTTGCGAGGAAATGTGCTGTGTGTATAAGAGAGTTGTATTTGTTTTTCTGTTTGTAGTGTGCAACAACATTAAACAAAGTTGCTGCATCATTAAGCAGTAATTAGTTTGATATTGTAAGCTGTCAGGTCTTCTACAGGGCAATATTTGTTTCAGGACCGATTACCTGCCTGTATTTGTTTCACTAGGTTCACTTTTGCATCCCAGGCCTTTTTTGGGTATAGTATCTCTCATCAGTACTTTAACAATCAGCTACAAAATGCAAACATAAATGCAAATTTGAATGTTTTCTCATAGGCTACACCTTCTTTCATATTTAAAAAACCTTTCTTAATAAAGGCCTTTTACTGTAATTTTGTTTATTGTCAGATGAACACTTCTCATTTATAAAGCAGCAAAGAAATATGTTGGACTGACATCCACTGACCTTTCTTAGTACAATTTCTATACTTGATCTACATTACGCATGGTAGTTTCTGTCTTTACATGATTTTGTTCTCAAAATGTATACCAAAAAAATCTATTTATTGTGAACCATTGACATTCAGTAAATTATCACATCATACCACAACTGGGGTTTTGTGGTTTGATACTCTTACCAGACTATGGTTGACCACAAGTTTGTCTAACTTTGCAATGATTTTAAGCTTAAAAGAAAACAAGGATGGAGTCAAAATGTTTTGAAAAGCTTTCTTCCATTTGGAATTCAGGAATGTTGCAGGTCTGGCAGTCTTTACACTGATTTCTTCCTTCCTTACCTTTGCACCAGTAATAGAATTCAAATCTAGCACTTTTTCTGTTCAGATCTGTGCTGAGAATACTGGGGCAACAGTTTATACTCTGAGCGTCTTTTGTTTCCCCAGAACATAGCAATAAGTTAATCTTCCTCTGCAAACACTCCAGCTGACTTGGCCAGGTGATGGGAAAATGATCTGACAGGCTGAAGCTGTCAGGCATTCTGGAAGGCATTCAGTCTCTTTAGATCTCTCTTTTTCACTGACCAGCCTTCAGCAACAAAGTCAGGATTTGCTGCCCAATGATGTAACAGAGGGGAATTGGCTAATTTAAAACTTTGTTTTAGCAAAGTCTTGCATGGGTGTTAAACGCTGCTGATGTTGAGCAGCAGAAGACATTCTCTACTTCATGTTTTCAAGTTTTAATTAAAGTTTTCCAGTTTTCTTTGTTATTCTGTGTAAATTAGTTGTGCTATTAAAAAAAGACTACCAAATAAAAGTTTTTGGCCACAGAAAAGCAAACAGACATTTATTCTTATGATAATATACTTGACAGACATGGCACTGCAATTTCTGTCCAAAGAGTGGGTACAAACAGGAACCTCCACATTCCCTCAGCCTTGACCAGCATCTCTTGCCAGTTCAGAATGAGAAGGCAGTTCAGAATTATTCTGCTTGCTGTATAACTTCCTAGTCACAAAGGTTTCAAAATGTCTCAGTGGTAGGGGGAGTAATCCATATTAATCAATTTAAATTCTGTGAGTAATTCAGCTCCATAGTAGTTAAAGGTTAAGAAAGCAGTTGGACCATGGGTGGTTTTACAGTTGTGTTACAGTATGTTTAGTGTGAGAGTGCCCTTAAAAGTCAGGGCTGTTTCAAAGTGATATTTTATTAAGATTACTTACGCAGCTTCCACTCCTGAGTTGGGGTTGTATTTGGGATTGATGTAGTGTTAGGCATAGTACAATCTAAATTTGTGTCCATAACAAAGTTTCAAGCTCAGCTCAGAGTTCCCACTTAAGCTACTAAAACATAGCCATAAAACTAGTATATGAGATACTGTATTATACTCAAAGCATATAATAGCTTCTAACAGTTTCTTTCAATCCAGGGCCATGGGGGAGCTGGAGGCTATCCCAGCAAGCAACGGACGCAAGGCAGGGTATTCCCTGGACGTGATGCCAGTCCATTGCAGGGCAGACTGCAAGTACCAGTATGTTCTTGGAGGAAACCAAAGCACCCAGAGGATACCCACACAGAGACAGAGAACAGACAAACTCCACACAAATAATGCCACAGGTCCAGAATTGAACCCAGGTCCCCAGCTCTGCATGGCTTGAGATAGTAATTAAGAAATTGAGAAAAGGATCCTACAGCTACCCCAGCTTAATTGTTTACTGAACCACAAATCCATCACAAACTCATGCTAATTCTTTTAAGGGAGAACTGTAATGTATATTAGATAGTGAAATACAGTAGCTTAGCAAACCTTTCGTGCTAAGGTTATCTGTTTGTATGAATTGATTCAAGAAAAAAATGGTGAGCTCCATTTATTCTTTAGATGTTAAACTCCCCTTAGTGGTGAGAACTCGGTCCCTCTGAACACTGGCAGCACTGTACACTTTAATAGAGTAAAATGTTAGGAAACTCTAGCTAAGATGCAAATGACTATACAGTATATGCAGTAGTTATTGTATTTATTCAGGGTAGAGATTTTATGTCACTGGAGGTCAGCTGCTTAGTTGTAATTCTTAAATAGTTAATAAAGGATCATAAAATCAACAGTTTGTTTGTTGTAGTAAAGTAGTTATACTGTTTCTAAGTAGTAAGTCTACAGTAGTACCACAGAAAGATATAACAAGTGCAACATACACAAACTTGTGCGTTCTTTGGTAAATACAAGAGCACTTCTAAGCTTAAAACAACAAGTCTTGTCTGGAAATTGCATCTGAAACAGCAGAGCACTGTGTCAGAAAAGAAGCCAGAGAGTGCATCTTAATTCCTGGAATAAGGTTTAGCTAACACCCTGAGTTCCCTCCGTCTGTTATAGAAAACAACAACAGCCTTCTTGTTTATTTTCATCCCACAAAATGCTGCCTAACTATTGTAGCTGTCTCACAGATATGGGTTTGACATGCTTTTCAGTCTTTTTAAACAGTACAAGAGAGTACAGGCAATAAAACATGCTGTGGCTTAGATCACAGATAATACAAAGAAAGATTTTTAAAAATCCTGAAGATAAAATGATATAAAGGAGGGCAAGGTTTTCTTAGATCCCAAATTAAAAAAAGTTTTTTTTTAGATGGTATAATACTAAATTCTTTTAAAGCTCCTTTGGTGTATCAAGAAAGTTGGTGTTTGAGGAAAAAAAATTAAGACAAAACCCCAGAGTGCTGAAGAGCTATACAGGTGGCTGCTTATTTTTGTGTTGATCTTTTGAAGAGATTAAATTGGCAAATCTGCCCTGATGTTACACAACCTACAAACACAAAATAATTAGTTTGCATTTTGTTCTATGGATATTTCCTACAGGTTATTCAGAGAACCAGTTGGCAGAGCTCCAATTTTTAAGAAGCAGATAATGTATCTGTTCCAAAATATACCTGTTAGTAATGTGTTTAGTGGCTGAAAGCAGATACACAATTCAATAAAATGGCACTCCTTAAAGAAAGTCTTACAGATTTAGAAAAATGTTGCAAATATAAACTTTGCTTTGAAAATGTGCTATTTGCATATAAACTTCCAGTGGGATTACAATGTAGTATTTGTATTGTTTTGTTTTGATTAATAGTATACTAGATACTGTATATTTCTGTCAGATACAATCTCATCGCTTTACTTACAGTACATGACTGTATTATTTGGACGTACATAAATACTGTATAAAATGTCTTTTGACAGACAAAATTGTGACCATTTGATATTTGAAAAGGTCTAGCTACAGTATTGTATGTTTTTGTTCTATGGTTATTATTAGAATAAAAACTAGTCATAAAATGAAATACTAAGAAAGAGGAACACAGGAATTGTATACTGTATGGTTATATACTAATATTTTCTTGTCCTTGACTCTTTTTCCCAGTTAATTTAGCCCGTCCAATGATCCATGTAGCCTGCAGTATTGCTACCACTTTAATGGACTCAGATATGGACAAAAACTTCTCTTTGGTGACCAGCAGTCCCCAATGCATTGATACAGTTTTTAAAAAATCTTATCTTGGCTATCAAGGCAATTTTTGTTCTCATTACCAGTGCTTGTACATTTAATCCTTTTCAAAGGATGGAATCCCTCAAAAATAGCAAATGATTCTCTTAGGTAATTATGCTGCAGAACCCAGCAAATGCATATTTTCTTTGGGCTACATCTGTGATGGTAATGGGGTTTAGGCCCCAGATTACCCCTTATGTACACCTTGCTAATGTTAAAGAGCTGACTCACACCAAGTCTTTATTTATGATTAGATGTAGGATAGCTGTACAATCTAAATCTTTCCTATGTAGATTAATATAATTATATAGAAACAGAAAATCAATGCAGGGCTGGGATGGCATGTACAGTGCTTGGATACACAGGGCAAGCAGTCTTGCAATACCACATAAGACCAGTAAGCACAGATATACTGTATCATTATGTTTTATCAATTGATCCTATTTGTTTTTGTTCTGACAAAATAATTTTACCGCCATAGCTTAGAAAACTACAGTATCTATTTGCCACTCACTGTAGGCCCCAAAAACAAATAGGCAACTTGCCCAGACTGGGATTTGAGCAGTAATTTCCACAGCTATTATCTTAAGGTTTAATGATGTTTGCCACCAGGGACCCCATTTATAGCACCTTTTCAGGGTAGTCAAAATTAAGACACATTGAAATGAAGCTTCAAAACAGACACAGTTGATGGCATATATGCCTTGAGAACTGTATTGGAAATTCTCCTTTCTTGTCATCTGGAGAGAATATCTCCTGACAGGTTGACTTAACAGTAGCCGTTAGCAACAGTAGCTGCAGCTGCTCTCCCGTAGCGACCACTGTTTCTCAGTTATTGTTTCTCTGTCTGTGGTTGGCCTTGAGTCAAGTACAGGAAACAGGTCACATTGTTTCATGTAACACATAAACTTGTTTAGTTCTTCCTGAACCAAAGCGTTTAGGTGATATGAACAAATGTCTTTAAGAAATAAAATATTTTCAATAAGGCCTATTAATTTGTTAACTTGTTTAGTCATGTGTTTCAGAAGGCCTAGAATAATTTGTAACAATAAAGCAGCAGCTTTGTTTTGCTGTCTTCCCTACTTCCTTTCTTTTTTGTTCCTGTCTTTTAATAATTGGCTGAATTAAATTATCTGTCTGAGAAACTTTCTGTCTCATTTTTCTAACAAGGTTGCTGATTAACAAATACTAAATTTAATACAGTTCCTCTCAACAACAAATCCTAGATCAAAGTGGCTTAAGTACACATTGACAACATACAGTAGGAGCAATGTTATACCAATTCCTTTCATAGACACCTACTGTAAGTCTAGATGTCAAGTATACCATGTCAAGTAAAGTGTGGAATCTTTAGTGGATTTCATCCTACAATATGAATCTCCCATGCATGAAAAAATAATTTCTCAAGCAACAATATGTTGGGTTAGTCTCTTTGGGCTTTACATTTCATTTTCTGGAGGGAGTTTTATACTTTAAGCATACTCCAGAGGGGCTTCATATTAAATTGGAGCTCGTCAGGAGAACCATAAATCCCAGGCAATGCTAGATGAAATAGCTTTCCTCTGCTGGGGACCAGCAAGAAACTATGGTTTGTGCCTTTGCTTTAAAAAGCTAAAGATTGACAATAGGCCAGATTATGTTCACATTTCTCCATCTCAGCATACCGTGTACTCTAGAAGGCCTAAGAAATACATTTATGGGTGATTACAGGACACCACTGCATCATAGTTATACTGTGTCTAAAAAGTCTTGATAAACCAAAATCCGAGAACATTAATTTGCATTTGGACTTCTCTGTTTGGTTCTGTTTTGAAGCAGATGTAAACGGTTAACACACTTTTTTTTGGCTTTTCTACTTTTGAGTTTTGTTGTAAATGAGCTGCAGAATTGTAAGTGCTTAAAAGTTTAAAATGAAGTTCTAAGAGCAAGCACCTAAGGTGTAAAAAGTAAACAGACAGAAAGTACCATGCAGGAGGCAGGCCTGTCCAGTTCACCTTTAATAAAAGGGAATGTAAGGTGTACAATGACATTTGCAAAGTAGGATTAAGAATTTATGAAATCCACCCAACTGAAGAGGTCCTGTTGACTTTATGATCCTGATGGTAATTCCACACTGTGATTGGCAGGATATAATAGCAGAACAAACTTCACCCACCGTGTTTTCCAGAGCAAAGAAAATGAAACACCTAGTGAAGATGCCAGAGCATTTTACTTTGTGTTGTCAATGCCTTGGCACACCTGGGCCCAATCTTTATTTTCTAGTTTAAGAGTTTGTAACAATAGGTTTCTTTTGTTTGACATCTGTTTTACTGGTGGTTGTTGAAATTAATAAAGACAGAGAACCTCTGCAATGAGTGTGCTGATAGGCATACAATTGCAGAAGAACACATCTTAAAATTTACCTCTCACGGGCCTGGGTTTTACAGTATGTTGGTGTGTTATGTATGGGTCTGTTACACCACAGAACGTTAATTTTGCCCCAGTCAAGTGACCCCCTCTGGCAGGACAAGAAGATCGTACATCTGTTATGGTGGAGTATGACATTCTTATTTCTGAACATCTCAGTTATCGAAACTTATGTAGGTGTTTATCACTGAAAAGCAGGAATGTTTGTTAAAGAGACACAGTTTCAATTACATTAAGCAATGTAAAGGGGTACAGTGCATTACAAGTACTGTATGTTCCATGTTTTCATTTATATACAACAGCATCCCTTTCTTTACCCTTTAAAATGCAATTAGCATTCATAATGTCTTAACTTGATTCTAATTTAGCAAAATATACAGTATACTCTATATAAATTGTTTGAGTATACTGTAGGATGTTTTTATCATTATTAACTATGATTATTTAAAGTATCATAGTTGTGCTTATTGTAAATCACATATATCTCTGCTCTGTCGTAAAAAATATTGTCAGGATGTCTCATTGGCTAAAATGTGCAACCATATGCGCATATATCAATTAGTAAAATGACTGAAATGGAAATTAAATTAGCTTTGGGAGTACTAATCAGCTTGACCTGTAATCTCAGTTTAGGGGACTGATGAAGTTGAACCACTCAGTTGCTGGGATGTTAGTGAAAATCTTGTTTCATAATTAGCATTATTTTAGTGTGTGTTTACTGGGAAACAGAATCAGCCAAAGGCAGGATTAAAGGGGCACCCAATTCTAATCTAACTTGCAGCTGAATGATTCTGCTTTACCAGTCAGCTCACAAGAAGTTATAAAGCTGTCACATGTATATTGGGTCTCACCACTGTAATTAAGACAAAAATATTCATAATAAGGGAGCAGAATATTGCAGTTAGGAAGTTAATTGGATAAGCACCTGTTGGCTTCTTATTCTTGATGGCACATTTTCTGCCTGTTGCAGTGAACATACATCTGGTCAGATACCAGAGCTATAAGACTCTATAATTATGAACTGTGAAACATACCATTTCCTAAGTGGAATGCTGCTAAACCCAGTAATTCTTTAAAATTGGCCTTCTGGTTTAAAATCTTATTCAGGAGGGAGCCCAGGAGGGTGTAATCAGTCATTTCAAAAGAATCATTTCATCAAGTAAAGCAAAGTACTTGCTGATGACTAGTGAACTTGAAGTGAGCCACATGAATGGTAATAAAACAGTTGTTTTAGTACCGTGTGATACGGGCAAAATTTTGTGTATAATGTGTTTAAATTATAGCTAAAGCAGAACTCTATTAAAACAGAAGTGCTGTTTTAATAAATAAAAATAAGACAAGTAAATGATAATGCCCTTATTTTTTCCAGTGCTGAACAAAACACACAGAAAACAAGGAATCGCAGTCTAAGAAAAAGGAGGCTAATTAAGTGAGTTTTGAAGTTTATAAAGCCTTCAATTGTCCACTTGTGTTACATGGACAATACTGATGCTGCGGAATCACTGCTTTTGCCTTTTTTCCATCTTCTTTATAGTACTATGGTAGCATAGGATTAAACAAACTTTGATAGTGCCCTCAAGGCTAGTCATAACATCTCAAGCAGGAGCAGAAAATCACTCCAGTGAAGAGAAAACAATTTATGCAAATAGCAAATGCATTAACATTAATACATAGACTTGAATGAGCTCTAAGCTTTTGCTTGAATTATTTTTGCTTGTTGTCTAGACAAATATTATGCAAGAAGTATGTTTTTCTTTCTTACTTTTTTCTTAATTTCAGTTTAAACAGTAACACTCCATTTCATCCTACTGTAGAAGTTAGTAAAGCAAAATGGAGGTACATTGAATGTCCACTGATCTCTCTGCACCACCAGATTTTCATTTATCCACATTCGTTGGGCTTGGCTCAACTGAGTGACTCAACCAATAAAAAAGTTCACTGTGAAAGCAGGTTAAGCTCAATGGCCCAGATGTTAGGAGTCTGATCCGGGGTCATGTCACGTCTTGGTTATGTCTTGTCACATCATGTCAAGTCATGCCCCAGTACAGAGACTGGGGCACAACCAGGGCAGGTTTAAAATTAGTTGGCTTTTTGGAAAACAGTATCTCCTGCAAATTCCTTGTAGCCTGCAGGCAGGAAACAACATCAGCGAGAAGCATGCCTCAACTCCAGTCAGTGCCTACTCTCCTGTGAGGCACTATAGAGAATACTTTAAGTTAAAAGGTGAAAGCTGGTTCTGTTCTTGGCTTGGTCAGAGGAGCATGAAATACAGGAGACATTCTTGCTTTAAGCCAATATGTGGAGAAATAATTGGTGATCATGAAAAACTAGTTCAAAAAGAGTAAGTAGACCCAAGGATTCTTCCCAACTTAGAAAGTGACATTGTGAAAAGCAATCTGTCATTCTTTGAAAAGTTAAAACGTCTTCTTAACCCTTGTCTGTTTCTACATATGTTTCTACCTGGCCAGGGTACAGACAGGCAATTCCTCAATTTACTAGCTTACATGTAACATTACAGGACACACCAGTTTGAATAATACAAAAATTATCATATAACCTTAGTTAAGATCACCGTATTAGCCATATACAATTTCTTGCATTGAATTTGTTTTTTCACATACCCCAGCTTGCTGTCCATGAGACACACAGACAGAGAGAGAGAGAAGCTTGGGGTCAGAGCACAGGGTCAGCCATTTTTACAGCGCCCCTGGAGCAGATGGGGTTTAGGGCCTTGCTCAGGGGCCCAGCGGAGTAGGATTCCTCTGCCGACCGGGGGATTTGTAACGGCAACCTTCCAAGCATGGGCACAGATCCTTAGCCACTGAGTCACCGCTCTGTCCTAATTGTTTTTTTTTTTAGAAAGTTCTGTGTCACATACATGATCTTGCGAAACTTGACTATATTCTCACAATATTAGCAAATATGGATTTTTTTAACAAACACAGATGCAAGGACTGGCTATTAAGCCAAGAAACAATATTTATTCATATTCTAGTAGCCAGGTGCAGTGAATTACCAGTTAAACTGAAACAACAACATGGGATGAACACATGTTAGCAGAATGCATTTGATGCAACATGATTTTGTGTGTGTGTGTCCTGAATTAGGTAATCACACCCACAAAGCAATCCTGTTAATACAATTCAAAACTGTGTCCAGGGTTAATTTTCAGATTGTCTTACTTTCTTTAATTATGCATTTTTGCACAACTCCCAAGTCAGTGCAGGAAGGCTTTGTGTTTTGTCTCAGTTTATTTTGTCACCATGCTGAAAACCCTTTGCCAGAACAAGTCTTTTGTGAGTTGTAATCCCGACCCTGAGGCAGACTCTCTCTGCGTGATCTTACATAAGAACAAATCCTCAACTGAGATCGCATGGAAGAAAAGTTCTTGTTCTGTCACCTGCAATGATGTTTTTTATCAAAAATAAAGAGTATAATGTCTTTTTTTAGAAGATTCCCACATCCATAATTATTATATGCTATTAGTATTTATTATGTGTAATGTGTAATTATTATATGCTAGAGTAGTTTATCCAAGGATTAGAATGTTATTGAAATGAATATTTACAATTTTATGTTTTTTTGGACTGACCAGGATATTGCTGACCCATGGATGTTTTCTTTGAGCTCAGTAACTAAAAGTCGCCCTTAGCCTCACAGTGGCATCCCTAACAAGTTTCCTTCTTACCCCTTCTTCCTTCAATCAGCTTACCCCGTTGCACTGATCTAGGCATTGTCTGGGTATCTTTCTTGTCTTAAAGACAAACTTCACACTGCTCAAAGAGATAAAGAGTATTTGAAAGGTTTTTGTACCCTTCTTGTGCTCTATGCCTTTATACAATATTATTCCTGAGTTAAAAGCTTCTTGGTCTTTATGGTTCAATCTTTGCTTGCTTTGCTTGGAATTCACTGCCTGACTGAGGGACCTTGCAGGGATTTGTATTTATTCTGAAATCATGTGAACCACTATTATTGCACACAGACAGAGGACACTCAACTACAGTAATTATGTGGCTCATTAATCTAATTTTGTACACTTAAATTAATTTAGGTTTGCCACAGCAAAGGGTTTAAATAATTACGCCATCATGATTTTTCTATTTTTCTTCCATATTAATTATCTCTTCTTTTTATTTTAAGCTTTGAGCATGTGAAAAAGATTACATACAGTTTACACTGTAACTAATATTAAATGCTATGTAAAAGTATAATGCCTGCAAGCATTGACGCAAGAAAATATGAAAACTGTATAAGGATCTTAATAATTGAAAGGCACTGTATACATTTTGTGATAATTTATTGTATGGAATTGGACAGTTATTATCAGAATCTTACATGCGTAAGATTACATTAATTCATCCAGTGTGAATTACAAAAAAAAACAAGTTTAGAACTAAAGAAAACAATAATACAAGTGAATGAAATCATTATGCTTCTATGACCTTGAAGCCCTTTTCCTACAAGAAAATGAATCTGTAATGGTAAGATTTTAGTATGCATCTGGAATTGCATTTGTACCTTCTACGTCTGAGGTGCATCTCTATAACAAGATTTTGGCTTCTTCACCTAAATATAAATGTGTTAACTGCTCATTTGTAAAACTGAATGGTATTGTTTTTGTTACATAACATACACTTTTATCAAATGTGGTTTAGCTGTTAATTGATTAGGCATGCGTGAAGATGCAGATGTTGATGCTTAAATGAAGCAGTGAACATTTACTGCCTTGAAGGTGAAGTGAATTTTTTTTGTAGGTACAGACACACATACTGTAGTAGATGAGCCTTCATAGGTCCTGCAAATGCCTAATGAGCTGAATATCACTGTGGGAACCTTCTTTTGGACGGGATAATATACATAGTCAGTACCTACACTCATGTAACTGTTCTTTGAGTAGATATCCGGACTCTTTAACTCATAGAAAGCCATCTGTATTTCACCATGCCTCCTGCATCTGCTGTAGCTGATTTGTCATATTGTGTTTAATTTAATTTTTAATTAAAGGGATTTTATTAGCAAATGTAGAATCAGTAATAAAAATGATTTTTACTTTCAAGACTTTACAAATCGCTGTGTGATAGCTTATGAAATCAGTGGCTACGAGAATACATCTGAGCAACATAAGAACAGTTTCCTACAGATTAAGCCCGTTTAGTGCCAATAATATTCCTATCAGTTTTGTTATTTAGTGGATTAATGCACAATGATCATGAACAATATCGGAGTTTATTTGTTTTTATCATTTATTAATTAAACTATACATTTAGCCTAAAATATCATTGCTTTATTAAGTCATGTAAAGCGTTTTGTTCTAATAATTATAATAATTATAATTATAATTATAATAATAAATAACTATATTTTTTCACTAACAGCTGAAAGGATAAAGGTTGCTTGTGGATGTAAGTATTGGTACTGTACACCCTGCCTGAAATTAGTTATTTTACATCGTGCCCGAAGCAGACCCAGATACGCTGAAGGGATTATATCTCTCTGCTGGTCTGGGAGCGCCTGGGAATCCCCCAGGAAGAGCTGAAGACTGTTGCTGGGGAAAGGGAAGTCTGGTGTGCCCTACTCAGCCTGTTACTACCATGACTCTCAGCTGGAATAAACAGTTAGAAAATTTGATGGGATGAGACAAGGAACCATTTCTCTAATATAAAGATTAGAATGAATTCCATTGATTAATAAGTATAGTCCAATACATTTGCTCATATTAAACATAATAGTGAATACAATTATTTAAGTTGATGATTTGCAATACTTTCGAGTAGAAACGGCAGGACTATCTGCTTGTGTTTATATAGAGCACGATCACCATTCCCTCTCTGCTTTTCCATAGGTTCAGAAACAGTCAAGTTTGAAAAAAATCCAGCTCTCTCATCCAGAATTATCTGTGTGTACTTTTTACAAAAGGTGACTTAGTTGAATTGATAAGTTTGGTAAAATCAGCCAAAATGGGGGGGTTCACAGGAGACACATTCATGATCTTCTAAAAGAAAAATAAAATTGTTTTGTTTGTAATGTAACTTTGGGTTTCCAACAGCTTATAAGAGTACAGGGAAAAAGAGCTATTCAGCCAAAACTCACTGCCTGCCAGTGGGCCTGAAGTGCCTGAAGAAACTTATCTTTCTGCTTAAACATAAATGTCTCTGAGTTTGAAACTCTGGAGAGAATGTCCCTCACATATACTTTTTTCTCTTTTTATTTCTTCAAACATCCTGTCAGTTAAAAACAGAATGAGGGAAAAATAATGCAAAAAAAGAGTGGCCCTGGATTTTTGTCTAATAAAAAAAAGTATGATGAATGTTCCACATGCCACAGTGGTTGGGAAACAAAACTGAAGCTTATGTTTATTTTACTAATATTTACTGCTGTAATGTGGACAGTGAACAGTGAAATGTATAGCCATGAAAATTAGTATTGCATACAGATAGATAAGAAATAAATCAATTTGACTGTTTCTTTTTCATATACAGTATTAATCATGTAAGACTAAAATGTTGACATATTCCGTTTCTCTTTAAAGCAGTGGCCTGGTAATAACATAAATGAGACTTACCACTTTTTTGTTGTGGTATGAAATCATGACTTAGTTCTGGAGAATCAATGAGCAGTGTGAACAAAAAGGACAAACTACATAAAGTATCTTTGTATTGAGTTGTTCTTTTAATTATGGCAAAATTCCAGCCTGTAATTTGTAAAGCCTGTGAAAATATTTGTCCATGGCTATCACTGCACCACTTCAAAATCACAAGGTGTCTCATACATCATACAAAAACATCACAGTAGTGTGGGAATTGAGGATAGTATCATGGTCTATCTTCTTTCCATGCTGTGATAATGACAGCTATAATTACTTCTTGTCACAAGTTAATGCAAGAGGGATGTTCAAGAGTGTGACTAAGTAGGTGTTACAAAGCCTGATGCTTTATAATTCTTTATGGTATCTACTTGGATCTGAACAGCAGAGAGCAATAGAAATAAAACTTTAGTTTGAGTTTTAGAATAGCATCACTAAATATAGATATTTAATGCTAGCTTTGTAAGCATGTAAACTGTAGCAAGCAAATTTTATTCCAAAACTATCCTTAAATAAAAGGAAAATTGTCTTCTTATCTGCTGACCTAATGCTTTCATTAACTCAGAACATGTTTTTCTTCTGTTCAACACAACAATACCGAGACGGAACAAGGAAAAACAATAAGGAAGAGCAGGCAGCAAGTTGTATTTGGTCAGTTATTTTTTCACAGACAATAAGTTATTTTGAACAGACAATTACTAAATAAAGCAGGAGGCTTCTTTTGAGTTTGAGCAATGATGCTGTATTTCAACTTTAAAGGTTGTAGAGGACAACACAGTTGTTAATTTACTGTATTGGTCTCGTTTTGGATTTCTATTTTCTTAACAATGAGAAAACACAATGCTTTGCATTTACCTGATAAACTTCTTTATCCCTTTTGTTCTGACACAGTGCTTTAGCTATAATTCTCATTTTAGTACATGCTAAATGTACTTGAGGAAAAATTATTTTAGTGTTTCCATAAATTCTCAAATCCCCAATGTAATTTATTGTTCACTGTTCTCAGAAGATGAACATTGCTAATCATGTTTAATGTTAAAAAAATAAAGAGGTGTTCATCTAATGAACAAAATAAAACACCACAAAAGGTTTACAGAAGTTTACTCAAGAGTTAGCCGTTATTCACAATGAATTCTAGTACACAAAAATGAAGAAGTACTGTTGAGTTACCATAATCTTGCACACCGGTGATCTAAACTGCATAGAGACCATAAAGTTCTGGAACATTGTCAGTGTTTACTTCACATTCATAAAACATTTCTTAGTGGTTATATTATTTTCATTATTATGATAATTGTATTCAGTCTAATATGTAATATATTGAAACTATGCATCTTTTAAGGCTAAAGAATAGTAGTAATGGAAGTTTTTCAAATTATTATTGTAGTATTAATCTTAAAATTAAATTAAGAAGCAGGTAAAAAAAACTTTAAAAAATGAAGTGCTGTAAAAGAGAATTTAAAACTAAAACCCCACAAAAATACATAAAAAAACAAAGGCCCTAAATATACATTATGCTTAAGGTTCTAAAGTGGGGAATCAGACATTGTCAGAGTAAGGTAGTGCCGTTTTTCCCTACTCTCAATGCTGCATGATTCAAATACAAAAAACAAGCTGGAAAGTTGACTAAAAGGCTTAGCAGCTGAATTGCAATATTTTTATGGGAAATTTGTCCAGCTGGAATTTAGTCCACAGAGCAGGCCTGGAGTGAGAGTAGATACAGAACCGGCTATTAAAATACAGGGAGAGCGATTCCACTGGCTGACCACAGGGGAACTGACCCCTTCCACCTAAATATAGCATGATCAGAAGGACAGATCTGTTTAATGTTATTGTTCAGGGAATGGACTCTTATAACCATTACTGTGGCTAAGAATCACATTCATTCATGTGGCAAGGGCTGTTGGTGGTAGTGTGGAACAGGGTGCAATTGCTGCAATAACATTGTGCTATCATTCTGACACCGCCACTCATCACACTGTAATTCAGTGAGTCTTTACTCTGCAGCTGGTAGCAATATTGAGGCTGTGTGATTACGGAAGCAGTGATATCTAACACACAGGGAGTTACCAAACATTTTGTTCCTGAAAGTAAGGCAGTGATGTGCAATAGCAACTGATAAGAAAGGTTATCATTGTGGTTACATGTCAATTATGCCATATTTGACTTTTTACTTTTGCCTCAAGATAATTTTCCATAGAATATTTCTTTCACATTGCTATTTTCCTGGAACCATTTTGTAAATTTTTGTTGTCATTTGTAACCAGTAATCTGACAGCAGTATGTGTAAACAAAACACAATCATAACATTGATTATCATAACAATGACACTTTTTTGTTTGTTAGTGTTATTATTTTAACTCTTTCTAGTAAATATTATTTCTAGAAGGTTAGCTGTCTGGGTGTAGTAGCTCCAACTCAGGAGATTACAGGAAGATGTGATACAGTACAAGTTGATAAAATTCTTAAGGGTGCTTAAGGAATCAACCCTGAGATCTATTTCAGTACCAATTGTACAGTAGTACTGAAAACATCAGACTTTTGTTACACAAAGAGTTGTTGAGATATGGAACAAATTGCCCAGCCATTCTCCGTGGAGATGTGAGATCACAGTGCAGGCTTACAGAAACAACAGCTTCTGTAATGTTGATAGGACAACTCTTGACAGCAACCAGGTTCTTCTCTCACTTACCTGTCATGAGCTTAGAACAGAAAATATTAGATCTTTGTGTATGTGGCTTAAAGGAAATTTTAGTCCACCCCCCCCCCCCCCCCAAATTAAATGTCACTAAATTATGTACAGTATATAGCCTTCTATATGTTACAGAAGTTACAGTGAGTAGTATGTACAGCAGATAGAATTATCAAACTGTGAAATGCATAAAATATAATGCAGACATTAAAGCATCTGATAAAGATGATTTGGACAAATTGACAAATTATACTAATGCAAAATTACCAATACAATACCAGATACCCATTATTGAGTTTCGTTTTGTCATTTCTATTTTTAGGAACACTAGAATCAGCTACAAAAAGTTTTACTTTGATTTACACTGATGTACTATATATCACTTTCTGTCTGATTGAAAAAAACATTCAAACAGACATTTGAATGCAATTTAATAAACCCTTAAGGATTTGAAGTCATTTGAAACACAATTTAAAGTCATTGAAGTTTCTGTTTCTGTATATTTTAAGATTTAAGAAACTGAGGCAAAGCAAACTCATCTGTTTTTGAGTTACTGTATGACAAATATTTTGTGCACACAGCTTTTCTATATTCAAAAATGTTTAAATGTAATTAAGTAAAGACAATGGTTAAGGAGAGATAATGGATTGATTATGTTATTTACAGCTTTTTAAGTTGAGATCATTAAAAAGATGTATTAAAATCTTTTTAATAAACACATCAATATGTTTTTTTATCTTTTGGAGCAAAATTTAAACAGTTTAGACGGAATAGCACTTAAAAATTGGAACGCTCACTGTCAATCAAAATGATACCATTTCACAGTGAGTCTAATATTGTAGTGCTACTAGAGGAGACTCTCAGATGACATTGCTGAAGGCAGTTTTATTGCTTTCTGATCTCCTGCGAGCCGTGTATATTAAGAGATTCTTTTTGTGAAAGTGCCTGATCACGGATTGCAGAATTGTCCTTCGGAACAGCTGGACTAGGGCATCAACCGAAGCAGTTCAGTCCATGATATTTAATTCATCAGTCTTCAGCCACATCAATCTTCTGGATTCTCTTTCCTCTGTCCTTTGGCTTTTGTTAAGGTTCTTTTCTATATATATATATCTTTAATAATTTATTCAAGTATTAGATATATAGAGTATAGCCATTATTACTTTGAATTGCATGTTTGTAATTAAAAATACAGAATTAATGTTTAATGGTTTGGATTTAAATAGGGGACATCTGCATGTGTTTAAGATGATCTGAAAAACTACTCTGTGCATGGAGTTATGTAATCTAAAATAGAAGTCATTGCAGGCAGCAGATTACTCTGTCAATGTAGATGCTTATGAAGCGGATCCAGTCCATAGAGCCAAGGCCAAGGGATTCTGCGATATATGAATTTAGAGCATTATGAAGAGAATGAGAGACATCTGGAATTGTAGGAGCCCAAGAGAGAGAAAAAGCTAGGCAATAGCCAGGATTTAAAGGGACAACAAGATGCTTTGTTTTTGTTAACTCACTAAGATTGATTGCACTGGAAATTAAACAAAGAGAAATGGAAAACAAAGACAATGGGGTTTTGGGTTTTTTTTTCTACAGGTACCAAGAAAATAGATTGTTTATTGTTCCTATTTTTTTCAGCTTTATGTTTCTATAAAGGTTTGTATACTTCAATGAAAAAGTCATTTTAATTGCATGGTCATTTTTCATGGAATTATGTCATAGAATCTGCTGACATTAAAAAAACAATGGGAAAAGGGTATACTGTATTTCTAAACTGGGTGCTAGAATACCACATGTGCTTTAGTCTGACAGCAATATTCACCAGGATGCATGTTAATGACACTAAAATCCAATGTCTTAATGTATCCATTTATTTGATGCTGTACAGAGTTAAGGAATTTAGTTTGGGGAAGTATGAAGGAAATCTGATATAGGTGCCAAACCCCTTGGTAGACTGTCACTTTATATTATGAGTGATATGTCGTTTTTCCCCCTGAAGCTGCTCAACAGCAGAGATTTTCTATGCAGTCACAGCTGTCACTGTCATACAGTTCATTCCACCTTGTGCACAACATTGCAAACTTCAAGGAGCAGGACCTGATGTTTTTTCATTGTCTTAAGATCCAGACTGTAAACCCACATGAAGTTAAAGTTTCTTCACTTACAGTGCTCACAGGCTCAGATAAAACCCTGTTCTTATGGCCATATTTGTAAGGCTTAAGTCAAGGAGGGAGATGGCAAATACATTTTTTTCACTAGATTAGTTTTACATAACACCTTTGTCTGTGAGCTAATTTTAATTTCAGCGTGGTACGTCAATAAGAACATTTTCATTCTCGCATTGAAACACAATTGTTTGAAATTAGATCAAATTGTTTAATTTATAGAATTTAAATTTATGGTGTCTGGGATTTCCTGATTGACATTTTTTAATTTAATCCTTTATTTAACCAAATAAGTCAATTGAGAACAAATTCTCATTTTCACCAACAGCCTGGAGAGTATTCATTTATACAACAGGACATTTATTGGAGCAATTTAAGTAAAGTACCTTGCTCAAGGGTTCAACAGCAACATCACACCTTGGATTTAAAACAACTCTACAGTCAGGAGACCAGAACCCTAAAAACTACTGTATACCGCTGCCTCCAGACAGAAAGTTAAATAAAAGCAGAGTGTTCCCCTTTGGTTTTAACCAGATGAACAATAAGTGTGAAGTGAGGTACTGTACAGTATTTGCACCACAGGTTTTGTGGCTGCAAGTCTCCATTCTTTGCTAAATTGTGTTTATTGTGATTTTTTTTTTGCAGTTAACGTTTACTTTCGATTAAATTTACCTCACTTCAAGTTCATGTTCATTATTTGGGATTTATAGACCAGTATTTTAATGGTATAATAATAAAATGCATCAATATTTCATAGTTCAACTTGCCTTGTTATTACATCTAATAGTCCCCAATTTGTGTATGAAATGAGAGGTGAAGGGGGCAGCATTGCTGCCTCACAGCTCTGGGGCCCTGAGTTCGATTATGGACCTGGGACCCTGTCTGCGTAAAGTTTGCATGTTCTCCCTGTGTTTGCATTGGTTTCCTCCGGGTGCTCTGGTTTCTTCGCACAATTCAAAAACATACCAGTAGGTTACTTGACTTCTGAAAACTGGCTCTAGGTGTGAGTACAGTATGTGCCCTGCAATGGACTGGCATCCCATCCAGTGTGTACCTTGACTTGTGCCCATTGCTTGCCGGATAGTTCTGCCCACCTGTGATCCTAAATTTGAAGAAGCAGTTTAAAAAATGATTTACTGTTACTGCTAGTGGTACTCAAGAGTTTTTTTATGAATGTTAACATGCCTTGACACATGGAAGATGAGCACAGGCAACATTTTTGCCATGTTTTGAGGGATTGCTTTCTACATACTGTACATGATTGTGAAGGAATCATTCATAGCATAACTGGTTTTACAACTGTAGCTGCTATCTTAAACTTTTAAACTATCTTGTGCAATGAATAAATCTATGTCTCTAATAAGAGCCACCCTACAGTGGATGAGCAACAATTTTGTCTTATACTATTTAGTTATTTTGCTATTAAGCTACAGTATAATGACTTGCCCTGCAATGGTCTTATTTGCTTAAAGACCTTGCCATTTTAAAAGAAAACAACAAAATTGTCCAGTGTCTTTCTGAAACCTTTCACAAGGCCATTCTGGTAAGTACTACCATATTTACTGTATTGTACTGTATTCTAGAGTATTGTACCATATACAGTACATTTTGGTTTATACTCTGTTAGGTCAGAATACTTTAATTTATATATTGTTACAAATAGGGGTAACAAAAATGGTGAATATCAGAAATAGCCAAGTGCATTAATCAATATGTAAATTAAATAATCATAACCCCCAGCTTGGACTGTAAATATTTCTGCCAGAATCTACTCAAGACGTTGGTATACAGTAATTGCAGGCTCCTGAGTTCCATTTTCTGTGGCACAGCTTTCATGAAAGAGTAATAATTCAGGCAGGGCACACTGGTTTAAATAAACATTCATTAACAATTACAATCACACAATTAACAACACACAATATGAACATACAACATACAAGTCACTCTATTTACAAATTTGCACACAAGGTATCCAAGAGATCTACAGTACTGTACAGTACATTTTAACAACACAGAAAAACCCCAGACCACTACCAAGTATGCAGCTGTTATATATTGCCTACTGTACAAAGGTCAAAAGAAGAGAAAGCTGCCTTCTAAATTAAGCAGAATACAATGTACAGTTAAGACACTCTCTCTATAAACCCAGATGCTGCAAAATGAATGGGAAACTATCTCCCTGTTCTAAAAATGCAACCGATAACCGGGAGAGGCAGTTTTAACTGGGGATTCTTTACACAGCAAACCAGAGTTCCTAACAACAACAGATTGGGAAGCTCTGGGTGATCTGGACAATGAGCTCTCGCCTTCTCCCATTCCACTTCCGTCCTCTGTCTCTTCCTCTTGACTCTCTCTTTTTTCCATTCCTCCCTGTTTTCTGCTGTCTTCCTGGACTGTTGATTGAAACTAAATCATTTACCTAGAACTTACAGTAAGGTAAACCAAGGTAAGGTTTAGGATTGCTTTGTTCACTGAATCTTGCACCAGTACATCTCAGCAAACATCTCCTTTCTGTGAAGCTGGGAATGTTGATACAAGCCAGTTGTTAACCTTGGTATCTAGATTCTTAAAGACACTCCGTGACAATATTTTAGGGCAACTGCAGCCTGTGCTACATACTGTATACCATTGGCTCTATGAAATTACCAAGGTCAGAGTAACTGAAGTGTTGTTTCTCAGGTAAAGAAACTAATGAAACAGTGTCAAAAATGCTAGAGGTGTTAAGAAAGGAAAGTGCTTCTAATTTTTGCAAACCAGTTTTAAATTGCTTCAAAAATAAATTATGCATTTTTTAAATTACAGTAGTACAGTAGTTTTATTGTTATCCTTCCTAGATTCCAGCAATGTTTAACCACTATATACTGTAAACTCCTTTTACCTTTATCATCCATTACAGTAAGTTAAATATAGCATTTGATACATGGGGAGTAGTTCCACACAGCTGAGTCATGAAACCTAGAAACAAGAAGTAACTGAACAGTTAAAATATTTAGATTTTTACCTCTTTAGTGTAACAGGGATGGTGTTAGAAGCCAGAGAGAAGAGAGAGAGTGTAGGAGAGAAAATATGAGAGAACAGGAAAGGGGTTAAAGTGTTTTTTCTTGTTAGCACTCTTTTATTATTACAGAAATTGGTTTTAGTAACTAGTTGATCCATTCTTTGCTTTCTTTGTTTCTGTTCTTCTACCTGAGTGTTTCTACAGAATTTGCCATTTCTATGTCCTCGTGTGTCTTCAGCTCTGATCTCCATACCACTTCTGTACTGCCTCTTGGTGAAAGTGTTACTGTTACTCTCTAATGGGCTGCATCTATTTTACCTTCAATAAAATAGTGCTTTAGTTGTAGGCAAACTTCACAGAACATTATATATATATAAAGAGGATACAGTATGAAATATAGTATACCAGAAAATGCAAAGCTTCAAAATAAAAAATTACTTCAACTGACTATTGTGTAACAAATACTTTACCCTGAAACAAAAATGTTAAATGATATAAACCTTGCTTTTTAAACATTACTTTTGTAAACTGTTCCTTTGCAGATTTCCTGATTTTTAATTACCTTATCAATAAATATCAACCATCCCTTTTCTACAATTCATCCACTTTAGGGTCATGAGGGAGCCGGAGCCTATCCCAAGAAGTAATGGGTGCAAGGCAGGATACAATCTAGATGGGCACCACGCCATTGCAGGGCACACACAGATACAGACACCAACACACACATATTCACTCCAGGGCCAATATTTACAGAAGCCAATTAACCTACCAGTAAGTCTTTGGACTGTGGTATGAAACCGGAGCACCTGGAGGAAACCCACACGAACACAAGGAGAGCATACAAACTCCATGCAGATTGCAGCCCAGGGCCAGAATTGAAACCAGGGCACCAAAATTGTGAGGCAGCAATGCTAACCACTCTTCCACCATGCTGCCCCCTTCACCTTTCATTTCCTGCATAAATCAGGGACTATTAGCTGTAATAACAAGCCAAGTTAAACTATGAAATTTTGAATACTAACCACTGTGCCACCATGCCAACCCAATAAATATTAAAAAGTCAAATTACAGTATGACTGATATGTGGGTTGTGTGCTTGAATTTACGTCTGTCATCTCTCATGAATTCAAGCAGCCACACATTAGGACATAACTGAGTTGCTTAGTCTAGCAGCAGGTGTGAGGAAAGCATTTGCAACCTTTAAACACGAATCCACTATGATTGTCATGAATATTACATTGCGTACTTTATCATAGATGTTTAAGTCCTGTTTTTTTCAAAAATGATTTTGTTCTGTTCTAATTTGAAGAAATATTCAGGTATATTTAAATTCAGGTATGCATTTAAAGGGAAAGGGAATAATCCAAAGGAAGGGTCACAACTTGCTAGAAATGTAGCCTTTCTCAAAATGTCTCTTTAAGAAATATAAGATGCAGTCATAATCTGTTTTCTATAGTCTTTGTTTTTAACAAAGTAGTTTGCTTTCATTTTTTAAGTGTTGGTTAAGCAGCCATATCACCCTGCAACTCACAACTGGCAACCCACTGAAGCTAAGCAGGTGTGAGCCTGGTCAGTACCTGGATGGGAGACCTCCTGGGAAAAACTAAGGTTGCTGCTGGAAGAGGTGTTAGTGGGGCCAGCGGGGGGGCGCTCACCCTGCGGTCCATGTGGGTCCTAATGCCCCAGTATAGTGACGGGGACACTATACTGTAAACAGGCGCCGTCCTTCGGATGAGACGTAAAACCGAGGTACTGACTCTCTGTGGTCATTAAAAATCCCAGGGCGCTTCTCGAAAAGAGTAGGGGTGTAACCCCGGTGTCCTGGCCAAATTTCCAATTGGCCCTTACTAATCATGGCCTCCTAATAATCCCCCTCTATGAATTGGCTACATTACTCTGCTCTCCTCCCCACTGATAGCTGATGTATGGTGAGTGTTCTGGCGCACTATGGCTGCCGTCGCATCATCCAGGTGGATGCTGCACGTTGGTGGTGGTGGTGGAGTGGAGTCCCCATTACCTGTAAAGCGCTTTGAGTGGAGTGTCCAGAAAAGCGCTATATAAGTGTAAGCAATTATTATTATTATTATTAACAGAAATGACCGTGTGTATTCCAAACAGTTGACTCCAGTATTCAATAACAGAAGATGCAACAGTTGTCTGGGCATCTTTGCACAAAAGCCCATAATAAAACAGTCATCTTTTAATGTTTTATTTGATCTGACATTGACACTCGCTAATTGCTTTCTCAGTTTGATTAGGTTGGGGAGTTTCTCCATTTAAAGTGCTAAATGTAGATTAATTTGCTATGTATTTTTCTTTATTAATCTTAAAAGTAAAGCTCCCTAGCATCACTTAATTTAGTTACAGTAGGAAAATATGCTGTCTTTAGCTTTTCAATAAAATAGGAGGAAATGGGCAGATTTTTTTCATGCAACACTATTTTTTCTCAGATACAGTCATTTGTTTTAATATTTCCTGATTGTGTTATTATTTTCAACATGTTATCAATTCTCATATACTCATATGTTTTGGGATAAACAGATCAAAATAAATATGTTATTAATGAAATTAACAGTACAGTAGTTATTGTTATGTAGATATTAATTATGTAGATATTATTAATTGAATAGTTATTGAATTATACTTTAAGGTTTGAATCCCAAATATATCCATGCAACAGTGAGTCAAGAATAAAAATAGATTATATGCATATTATATGTTACTAATAGATATATCATGCATAGTAGAGCAAATTGACATGTTTTCAGTCCATGAAAATGTATGTTTTACATTGTATTTTTTCATTTTTTAATTGGACCAGGGTTCATGTCCATTTGTTTTCATTCACTTTAATTTCCAGCAGATCAAAATTCGTAAAGGGCATTTTTTATTTTGTGTATTATGTTTGTGCCAACACTCCAGCTCGTGGAAATAATGAGGTAATTAGGGGACCTCAGTGGGTCATCAAGACAGAAAATCAAGATCCTTCACTATTCATTGGCTCCTGATAGGGAAGCGTGCCCTTTTGGCTGTCAGTATTGTTAGTGGTAAAATTGCCTATCAAAAGTTGCGTGCCCGATCTTTCTTTGCATCAGTTGACAAAGATTAGGGATGTGTGTTTGATTTGACAAGAGAGGATCACTAGAGAGAGGAGAGGCAAGAAACTGTAAGCAAGGGCACAGATGCTGCTCTCCCCCCATTCCTTGGTGTGCCAAACGATTTGTATTAAGAGGTAATTAGTAAATATGCTTTCATTGTAATGTATAAAAAATAAGTTGGTTTATTTCTGAGGTTGGTCTAGCACAATTGTCACTGGGACATTTTTTAATGTCCTAAGCAGGGAGGAATTGATTAGGGAAGTAAGTTAACTTTGTACGGCACTCGATTTTATTTTCTTTAAACTGTGCCACAGTACAGTGCACTTCAGTCTCCACAGCCTTATACCTCACTCCTTTTGAGGCAATATACAGTATCTCATTCCCTTCCCATATTTAACGTACTGTAGATACAGTATGCCCTTGTAGGTTAAGATGATGCTGATGTCATAAGCTAATGACACTTTTCATTTCTGCAGTTCCCAGTTACAGGATTCTAGCACATACAGTATATGGATTCTTAAACCCAGAAGGCTCACATTGCATCAGGGTTGTAATGAAGGAACATCAGTACATATGTATCATCAGGAATGACCATTGTGAATCCAGAGATTGTGTTGACATAATAGAGAGCACTAATGAAAGGGTAATGTGCAGTGTGAAACATACTGTAGACTTGGGAGCAGACAGTGCAGATCTGATATATGTGCCACTCGTCTCTGAGCAAAGCAAAATGGAGTATGAAAGTAGTCAACAATTAACAGAAGCTATGAAAAAAATATTATATCCTATAACTTCCTAAAACTATACAGGACACATTAAATGATGTCCTAAATTATTTTATGCAATGGAATCTATTAAACTAGACTCCCAAGCTCACTGGAAGTGTTTATAATTCTGAATGTGCTTTCAGTTGAGCGGCCAGTACCAGACTCCACTACTCAAAATGTTGTAGATTCATGGGTATGTAGGCAATCCTGCTTCAGATTTCACTTTGAATCCTCTGAAGACACATGCCACAGCACACTATTCTACATTTAGCAAATCTGATTGTCCCTACATTGGTTTGGATTTGTAAATCTCCCTGAATAAATCCAATGCACAGAGGTAGATCTACTCTGCTCTAAGATCATCCTGTAAATTGATTAAATTGTGTCTGATCGGACTGAGGTGAGAGCGTGGGGGGGGGGAGGGGGATGTTTAATATGTCCTACACAGCTGGATGTCTGGCTTATGTTTCTTTCCTGCACTGTTAGTCCAGTATCAGAGCACTAATAGTAATCACTGTACAGGAGGCAGTTTGATGTGGTAACATGCTTATGGCTAGATCAGGTTGTGAAAAATAAATCTCCCATTTAGTTGATAAATGTTGGTAAGGGTCTCTTTATTACGATTTTTAATTTTCAAATTTCTTTAAGATGGTGTAGCAGTTCCTGATGCTAAATGTTCATTAGCTCTTGCATCTCTTTGCTTTAACCATGAAATACATGAAAAGGTTGGTATGTGTACTAGTATGATGAAAAGTCATACTTTTGAATATTAGTATGTGTCTCTGAATTATGTGTTATATTATAGTTGTTATAATTATCTGGTTTTGGATACAACATTAGGCCTCAACATGACTAACATTTATTCCAAATATGCAGCTATCATGGATATTAGTAACAAAATTAAACTCACATACTGCATAGATTATTAAAGAATCATATGCTCGATTTTGCTACTTTGTTTATTGGATCTTGCATTCCTTAGCAATAGGAAGTTTTCACTGACATTGATAGGTAAAGCAACTTAGTTTTCCCCCTTTTTTGGGCTGTAGGTGGCAAGATGTTTTTGAAGATGCGAATGTTAACCTCAACCAAAAATACAGATGAATGCCTTCTAATTTGACTGAGTTAGATCCTTCTGCACATCAAATTTCAAATTATTCAGAATTGAATTAAATCTGTGACACTCAGTTTCTGTGCTGTTGATAATGTGCCTCAGTATGATTGATTTGCAGCAAGTACTCACCTACTGTAGCTTCTTTCCGAAAGAGGTGTTGCTTTTACTGCCTTGCCTTAGTATTTTAAGCTGTGTGTCCAGATGACTCATGTCCTGGATTGTGATTGGCATGAATCTTTTTGGAAATTTTCTGCCCAATTTAGCTCAGTGCACCAATCAAATTTCAGTTTCAACAAAAGCCCCGCCTAGACTATAAATAAACAAATCAGTTGTGCCCTGTGCTCCAGTTAGTATTGACCAGCTGCTTCACCTTCACTTCCTAATGCATATCTTTTATCTGATCTAAACATGAAATCAATCACAATTCTTGTCAAGAGTGCTGGAAACTTGTGTGAAGGCATAAGCTGGCTTCACATGGTGCCGTTTGCTTGTTGTCAAGAAGGTCTGAAGCCAAATATGTAATGAGCTGTGATTCAGATATTTTGCCAAAAAAAGCTGGCCTCTCTGTTTGGCAACCAAGTGTATCCACAGGAACTGAAACAAAAAAAGTGAGTCCATGGTGGCATAAACTTGTTTTTAATGCCAACAAAGTCAAACTGAGGCTGAATGTCTTAGCAACTTTTCTTTTTGTTATCAAACAAGAAATCTATGATTAATTTTAGCACTCTGAGTAATTTAGTGAATCAATTTAATAATAACTCATGTCTTTTCCTCAAACACATAACTGGAAGTCTTGATTTTTTTTAACTTTCATTGTTTTGTCTTACTCCTAATTCTATTCTTATTAGATTCTGTTTGTTTTAAAAGATGGTGTTTTATCGCCCGGGATAATTAGGTATAAAGCCAATTTGAAGTTGGTAACCACACTTGTAAGATCTGTATTGCAGGCCTTGAGTTTGTTGCCTAGGAATTATGGTACAGCATAATTAATAAATAATAAATAAAACCAATACCATCTAATTGACTAAGCTTAATTAATTGCTGTTCTCTTTTTAGAAGGGCTGACTTCAATGTCTTGATTATAATAGTGATCAACAATCCCTTTTTCTGTTTTCTACGTTTTTTAGGAAACTTGTTTTATCCTTCAATGATAAACATTAGTTTGCTTGAATAATGTCACATCATATCTGTGATGTGTTAAATGCAATGAAAAAAAACTAGTTATATTATTGGAATAAGTTGGTTTAACGTAAGAACATTGTCAAATTAGAGTCCATATAACACTTATAACTTATCAGTATAGGGTAATATTTATTGAAAGCCATGAATATGTTCAGCTGAATCTACATTGGTGGAATACATTGGTGGAACAACCAGTAACAGATGTACTATTGTAGCACATAATACAGTGGCTATCATATTGGATATACAGTGCCTTGCGAAAGTATTCGGCCCCCTTGAACTTTTCAACCTTTTGCCACATTTCAGGCTTCAAACATAAAGATATAAATTTTTTATTTTATGTGAAGAATCACCAACAAGTGGGACACAATTGTGAAGTGGAACGAAATCTATTGGATTTTTGAAACTTTTTTAACTAATAAAAAAATGAAAAGTGGGGCTTTAATTGTATGTTGTGTTCTGATGGAAGATGAGTCTTCTCCCAAGTCCCATGTCTCTTGCAGACTATAGCAGGTTTTCATCCAGGATTTCTCTGATACTTTTTTTCCTTCAGACATTTTTTTTCCAGGCCCTGACACAGCGAAGCTTCCCCATAGCATGATACTGCCACCACCATGCTTCACAGTAGGTATGGTGTTCTCAGGATGATGTTCAGTGTTATGCGTGCCCCAAACATACCACTGAGGCCTAAAATGTTAAATATGTTCTCTTCAGACCATATACTATTCTTCCATTTGGTCTTAGAGTCTCCCACATGCTTTCTGGGAAAGTTTAGTCAAAATGTGATGTGTTTTTTGTCACTCTCCCATGAATACCAAATTTGTGAGGCACACAGACAATTGTCAGATGCACAGTTTCTCCCATCTTACAGCCATGAAGGACTGTAATTCCTTTAGAGCTGTCACAGGATTCTTCATGCACTACCTGATTAGTGCATGTTTGGCCTGGAAACTCAGTTTTTGAGGCCACCCTTATCTTCACAGTTTCACAGTTGTGCCATATTTTCTACATTTCTTTATAATGGACTTTACTGTGCTTTGGGGGATACTGTATGTAATGCCTTGGAATTTTTCCCCTTATTGGTGCTTTCAATAACTCTATCCCAAATTTACTTTCAAAGTTCCTTTGTCTCATGATGTACAGTAGTTTTTGTTGGGAGCTGCAGTAATCAACTCTAGGACCTTCCAGAGATAAGTCTATTCATCCAGAATTTATGTGAAACACCCTCATGGCACAAAGGTGGACTCTATTCAACAAATTACAGTATACAACATCTAAAGACATTTGATTGCACCAGAGTTATTTTCTGTTTTACGTTTATAATTAATTTAGGAGAACCTGTAGGATTTTGTTTTCACTTTGACATTATAGAGATTTGTGTCAATCGATGGCATAAACTCCCATATAAATACATTGTGATTCTATATTCTTACACAGTATAATGTAAAAAAGTCCAAGAAGGGTGAATACTTTTCATAGCCACTATACGTCTAGACAAGGAGCAGCTGTTACTGCTGCCCCTACAGTACTGTAGATCCATATGTTGCAGGTCACTATCAAATAATTTTCTTGCCTTGCATAGAGGATTGGTGCAACATTTACAAACTTTCCTATGCTATACAGTATTTTTTGGATTACTATAGTTGGCCAATTGAATTAACTAATAGAGAACATGCATAATTTGTGCACCAGCTCCATGGATTAACATTTGCAGTAATGATGTGTCAGGGAATCTTTTGGAAGATGGGGAAGGTAATAATTTGTGTGGTGCGTACTTCCTCCCATGGTTGAAGGGAATTTGAATATACAGTAAGTAGAAAATCCATGCAAATCAAATGCCAACGTAACAGTAGTATATGTCAAAATTCAAGACATCCAGGAGATGTGGCTATGAGCACACTTAAAAAAACAGTAAATAAATATAGATTCTGTCCTTGTCTGCAGTATTTATATTTCATATCCTATCTTTAACTGAACCTCATTTGATTGCAACATAATAAAACTCATTTGCATCTTGAGTTAAAGTCAGAGCTCAGTATTGTAATATATTGAATGGAGTGGATTATTTGTGCTACTCACATTATTCTGCACTCTGTGCTATTTGTATTTCACAAATTTATGTTTATTGTAGATATGGCTTTTTTTAAAAAGGTTAGTAGGCAAACTTTGCCGTTACACAGAAGCAGTGTCAGTGATGAATTTCCACATTTGTACACTGACAGAAGACTGCAAGCAAATGCTTCTTGGTCAAACGATATATAAGTGATGCATTACTCTGAGCACTCCAGGTCCCTGTGTTTGAAACCAATTACAGTCTCAATCAATCTGGTCAAAGGGCAACCTTTTGGCAATTATTTTACTATAGATTTTGCTGTGCTCGAATGTGGCACAGAAAGCAATGCAGTAGGGCATTTTGCCTAATTCTGCAGTGTACTGTATGTATAAAAATGTGAAATTAGCCTTTCACAGGGCAAGAACTATATGTAGAAACCTCTGTTGTTATTGAGAAGAAATTTTCCAAATGTGCAAGTGTAATTGATGCTAATCTGAAGGAAACCGAGATCATTAAACTTGAAGTTCAATTATACTGTATTTAGGGCAGCACGGTGGTGCGGTGATTAGCATTGTTATTTCACAGCGCAAGAGCCCTGGGTTTAATTCCAGACCTGGGGTGCTTTCTGTTTCAAATTGGTATGTACTGCCCGTGTTCACGTTGGCTTCCTCCAGGTATTACCTTTTACTTCCGCAGTCCAAAAACACACCAGTAGGTTAATTGGCTTCTGGGAAAACTGACACTGGTGTGAGTGTGCCTGTGTCTGTGTCTGTGTGTCTGCCTTGCCCTGTGCAGGGTGATTTTGTCTTGTGTCTGTTGCTTGCCTGGATAGTCTCTGGGCCCCCCGTGACCCTAAATTGGAAGAAGTGGTTAGAAAATAGATGTATGGATTTACATTCATAGTAAACCATAAAAACAGGAATTTCAAGAGAGCTTGTGATCTCACAATACAAAGTATTGAATCATTTCAGCAAAAGAACATAATAGGATTATGTAATAGAAGTTTCAGTATGCTGTCTAATACTTTTACTGAACAAGGGGTGTGTGTTCTGTTGTATATAATCTTACAAAATTGATTCTGGTTTTGCTTTTTTCCACCTATGGAGTGAATGTACTGTACTTCCTCCCTTTTGTTTCAGTTTTTCTGTTGTTCTGGTTCTTATTGGTGAGACTTTATATTCAAGGGAACTGTGGGAAACTCCAGCTAGGAGAATAACCAACTTTTCTAGTAAACTGACAAGGGGAGTCAAAATCTGTTTTTGTTGCTTTGACGTAATTTCAAACATTTCCGTATGTGATTTAGACTCAACTGTTCCAATGCTGACAGGGCTGTACTATTTTTTAAGGTTTAGGAATGTATTAAGAGCAAACACCAGCACTCTGAGTGGGATGTGAGGCCATTAATTCTGTTGGCTTGTCAGGTTCTTGACAATGCTGTGAACTGATGGGAGTTTTGCAGCACAAAAATCTTAAAGCAGAAAGGAGATTGTTAAGTCATTACCATGCACTTTTTTGTTTCATTTCCTACACATCAGTAGTTTTTTTTCCACATAGCTATTTCAATTTCTTAACTATGGTTCATCTTGTTGTGTTTTATTTCTTTAATAAACACAGCCATTGTCTCTTCAGCTGAGCCCCTTAATATCTATATCCTGCAAGGTGGAGTTGATGTGAACCTACCATTCCCAAATCTCCATTCCTAATTATAACTGGACAAAAAGTCCCAGGACAGAGAGAAGAAGTGGTGTACTGCATCTGTCTAAATACTGTATGAAAGATATACAGTATTTATATGTATAGCTCAGTTAAAGGGAGTCTAGTAATTTTGTGCTTGGGTATAGACAGATGACAAGAAGTCTCCCTGGTGTTTAAAAGGTAAGGTCACAGATTTCAATAAATTAAATATTTATGGCAATGTTAATTAAAATTCCACCATAGGTGTTTGAGGAGTCATGGAGCACATTAAAAGTTTGCTTATTAGATGATTTCAATTTAATATATGCAGACGCAGTGGCACGGCAGGGGATAAGCTCAGCAGCTGAAGCAATAGTTTATTGTTTCAAGGGCTTTAAGAGCAGATCCCAGCAGAGCAGGTGAGTGAAATATGAAGTGCTTAACAATTTAGCTCCTTCTGAAAGAGGGGCAAAGCAGATATAAAAAAATGAGCATCAAATTACAAGAGCAATATGGCCCTGAAGCACTATTATTCTGCCCTCATGGGCTGGTGAAACCCCCGTCTAAAGTAAATTCAAGACAATTATACGCTGCTCAGGAAAGTCTGCTCTAATTGAGGGTTTGTTGAGTCCACATAATTTAGTTCACCTGCAAAATTGTTGAAGAGCAGACTAACTAACTGAGCACTGAGAAAATCCACCTTTTTTAAAGTTGTTGGGAAACTGTTTAGTGTTTAAAAACGTCAGGATTACCACAGAAAACCTTCTCCACTCTTACAGCTTTGGATTCTTGTAAAAGCAGTCTATGCCTGAAGCATGCCAGCACTCCTCAATTTTCTGTATGATTTTGCTAGCTTGATATATATATATATTAAACTTAGTATATCCAGAGTATTTCCTGTTTCATGTGGGGTTTTTTTCTATTCCATTTGGAATGCCCAACACCTGCATGGTAATGGAGATGGAAGGTAGATGAATGCCCACTGATAACAAAATGCACACAATGCACAAACAGAATTAGAATTACTTTACTTGAAAAACAAATCAGTGTCAAAACAGTTCTTTCCTAGTTTCACTACAGCAACACTCTAATACATGTTCTCCATGTTAACTGGCATCTCTAAATTGCCTCCATGCGTGGTGCCCTGTGATGCACGCATTGCATTATCACCCAGGGTAGTGTCCCACTTTGCACCTGCTGGATTGGACTTCACCACACCCCTCCAAGGATAATGTGGTCACAGACTGGATAGATATATTGCTTTCCCATTAAGTCCCTGGTAGTATTTCTTAACAATTTAATTCATGAGTTGCTGACAATTACTTACAGTGCTACTATAATGTCCTGTAAAGATGTAAGGATGCTTTGAATGGAAATCCTCTTCACACCTCTTGTTTCACTGAGGCATCTTCAATGGGCTTTTTCTCTGAAAATTTATAATTTCCCTTTTTGTGCTTTCACCATGTTCAAGGATGCCTTTGAAAAAAAAACTTTTTAAAAGGAGGTGTTAAGGGATAGATGGCTATCTGCACCTCTGCCTCACAAGTGTCATTAACAAATGGGTGATACAAATTTATCTGATGATCAAATATACTATGTCTGTCCTTGGTTTAAAATGCCTTTATTGTGCCACATCCCTTTACAAAAACACATTTGCCTGAATTTTGACATGTTTTCACTTAGCTTTATTTTGCTTGTACATGGTACATGTGTGAATGCAGGTTTAAAAACGGCTGTCAAAATTTGTTCCTGTACATTAAGGTGACCTTTAGAAGCAACATGTTGGAATTGTATTCATTTATGTCAAGTCAGATGCACATGAGAGGCTGCGTCTGGCACTGTTGACTTGCCTCTCCTGTGTCTGGAGGCCACTCAGGTGCAGCGTATGTAATCCCTGGTATGGAAATTGTCAGAGAGGACAGCCAATTCCCTGTGATTGCTTGCCTGCTACTGCTGGTTCCCTCGTGAGCAAGGCTACAAATCGCCCTGACATTTCTGCTGGGTTTGTAATTAGGACCAGTGTTCCCTGAAGACCTCTCCGCACCTCCTCCCATCACACAGTAGGTTGTCTTGAGTCATGTCTGTGTCAGGATTCTGTTAAAGCTTATGTTTGTGTCAGTCCAACTCTAGAGGTCCCACATGAACAGATGAGTTGTGCTGTGTTGTTTCATTTTTTGTTTTAAGGACAGGGCAGACATCTTTATATTGTATTATAACCTTGCAATCAGTGGGGGAAAAACAAAGTCTGAAACACTGAATGCATTTCCTGACAGTACCACAGTTTTACACTGTTTACTTGGCTGCTTGGATCATTTATTTTTTCATCAGGATAACTGTTTTTTGTGGTGCCAATGGAAATACTACAGGAAATTAACAATCCTCACCTATAAGGGGAGCTGCACTGTACTGTAGGCAGCACAGTAGCATGCATCAAATCTTAAGAGCCAAGCAAGGCTAGGCTTAATCAATATTGGATTGGGATACTTCTAAAACCAGGAAAAACCAGGTTGACACCATATGTGTTATTAGCAGATCAGTACTCTTCCCTCTGGACCAGGATCTGTACACCAATGCCTCAGTATGAGTACAGGGAGCACTGAGTGGCTGTAGGAATTGTCAATCTTTGGACGAAGTGTTCATCTGAAGTCCTGACTAGTGGGTCATTAAAATGGCCCATGTACAGTAGATGTGTCCTGGTATCACTCAGGGCTTGAACAATCTGGCCTACCTAATGCTCCTCTTTCATTCTGCTGGTATATTGGATACTGTAAATTTGTTAGTTCCCTAAGCAAAGGAGCTGGGCACCTAATCTCCATACTGTAGCCTGTCAGAAGCAGCCCTGCTACAAACCCAAGTGAAATACAGAAGGTAGGACAAGATTCTGATAAAGAAGATAACCTGTAAGTGGAAGTGTATTACACTACTGAAGACTAAGAGTTCATATTTTTACCAAGAGTGTTGCTGGAGGAATTGTCACATGTTGATTCCAATGTGCTACTTTTTTTAAAGTAGTGGGTAAAGAACCTTTTGAAACAATATGCCATTAAAAGCCAGAAAAATCTGAATACCTTTCTGTTATTACAATAGTACTATCCTTATTTACAGTATTTATTATATGTTTACAGAGCATGGATTGTACTGAAAAGAACCACTCTCAACTACATTATCTTAAACCCACTGAAGCTAAGCAGGTGTGATCTTGGTTGGTAGCTGGATGGGAGACCTCCTGGGAAAAACAAAGGTTGCTGCTGGAAGAGGTGTTAGTGGGGCCAGCATGGGTCCTAATGCCCCAGTATAGTGATGGAGACACTATACTATAAAAAGGTGCCATCCTTCGGATGAGATATAAAACCAAGGTCCTGTGTGGTCATTAAAAATCCCAGGGTGTTCTCGAAAAGAGTAGGGGTGTAATCCCAGTGTCCTGGCCAAGTTTCCCATTGACCATCTATGAATTAGCTTCATCACTCTGTTCTCTTCCCCACTAATAGCTGATGTGTGGTTAGCGTTCTGGTGCACTATGGCTGTCGTCGCATCATCCAGGTGGATGCTGCACATTGGTGGTGGTGGGGGGAGTTCCCAGAAAAGCACTATATAAGTGTAAGCAATTATTTATATTAATTATTTTTCATAGATGTTTCAAGAATATAAACTATGGAAATGTAGAGAAAAACTTTATTTGCTTCTCTGAAACCTAGCCCAAGATTGTGTGCTTTCTAGGAGGGAACGAGTTAAATTCCACTGACAGCAGAGGTCTCCTGCTGAACATTTACAAGGGAGAAGATTTCCAAAAAACAGCAATTTTACAAGGCAGTGTAGTGAAACCCCATTCATTAATACTGTATGAAGAGTAGATGAATGCCTGTCTCTCTGGAAAATAGAAGGAACACTTTTTTATTCTACAAGACAGACACCAGGAACAGGAGAAATATCCTGTTTTTATACAGTGAAGTCAGATTATTTTGTTTATTGTGTGTTTCTAATCCAAACACTTTTTATAGCGTCTTTCTAAGACTTGAGATTAGAATGTTAAGTGACCCCAGTGCAGTGTGTCTTAAATACCGCTTAATAAGCCTTGTTCTTGAATATGTTTTTATTAATGTGTCTTTTCTGTTTGCTCCTGAAAAGAAAAAAGAAAAAAAGAAGGTAAAAAAAGTTTGGGTAAACCTTTAGGTTTCTAATTCCATCAGAATTTAAGGATTGTAATGGCGTTATGAATTCTACCTCCCTTTCAAATTATGGGCAAAGCACTTTACAGATTCCCTATAGTAGATTAAAAAATCCTAAAAAAGTAGTGTTGTTCTTATTATGTGGAAAACGGATATATAATTATAATAAAGCTGTTCTATAGCAATGTACAGTTCATTTACTACAATCATTGCACTTTTGTTAATCAAGAAGCAAACATTCGGTTTATTCAATTGCAAAAAATAAAAAACATATTAGAAATTCAGAACAAGTTTACCCTATAAAATACAGTATTTTGTTTAATTAAAAAAGAAATGCCCAGTCTTTATGCTATGTGTCAGTATTAACATCTGACAATTTTATATAATATATAGTAGTCTAAACTATAGATATAGAATTACTTTATATTGTAAATTTTGTAAATTGTAAATTGTTGTATTGTAAATTGTAAATTTATGCAATGTCTGATATCTGATATCCATATGTCTGATATCACATAATGTAAAGCACAAAATGGACTATTTGCTCAGATATCTGTTAGAGATATATATTATCTGTGCAATAATACTTGAATCTTGAAACAGATTGTTATATTTTCATGTCATTCCGTTTTCATAAATATAATTCCTGGAGCCAGCATCATTCTGTGATTATCTGCCCATCATTTCTGTGTTTCTCCAGATATACGTTTTTTAGTTTGTTCTTCATGCATTAATCTGGCTTTGGAGCTGAGTTGTAAAATGACCTTTTAAATGTTCCTGCATTCAGGCCTTTGTATCCCCAAAAAGGTGGAATTCCTGTTACGTTGGCACGTCAGCTAGAAGTATGCTAGAACATGCTTGATGTGTTGTCCTTGCAGGGTAAATGGACAGCGATACTCTTCTTTTCCATTTTTACTTCAATTATTTTGAGTTATGCAGCATTTGCACCACTGCACACAATCATGTTCAGCTGTTCCTAAAGCAGCATTTCATAAAGTCTATATAGACATTATATTGTATTATGTTAAATTTGTTTAACGTATTCCAAAAGCTATCTTTCCCATTAAGGGAAGATTCTTTATTGAGATCTACAGTAGGTACTGTATATGCCCTGTAATTCAAATAACACTGTCAGACATAATTTGTGAACTTTGATACCTCTATTACAGGCAGATTAATGCTGTACCTCCTGTTTTTCCTGATTTGCAATATACATTGTTTCCTATTTACCCATTGTAAACATGTTGTTGAGTCATTTGAAATATGTATTTGGTATTAGAATATACACAATTTGCAGTAATATGTCAATAACTGAAATCTTTTCAAAGCTTCTTTTCAGTATCATCTTTCCTTGTCACAAAGGTCACATAAAATATTTTTTTCACCTAATTCATGAATAATTCATGAACTGTACTGTACATGGTTAGAAAAATCTGAAAAAGGTTTTGAATAATTCATTTTCTACATATATAAAATAAAAAGTGATTTCTCATTTAAGTGAAGTGTTGGTTCATGAATAGCCATGAATTGCATATAAATATAAATGTACGTTCGTGATTATATAGTACATGGTGACATCATTATACTGTAGATAAAAGCATACTTTTGCTGATCAAACATAAAACATAGTTCATAAGAACTTTAATTGTGTTACTATGTTCTTCTTAAGTCTTTATGTATCAAATGACCAATTTTTATGGTTCATATCCTTCTAGGATTTATTCCTCTTTAAAACGCCCTATAATTGGTTCATGGGGGAAAGGAAACTTTTTGTCAGTTGCAGTCAACAACAATAATATGTGTTATGGATTGCAAATAGTAAAAAAAGATATAAGAACATGTTTAAGTAAAACATAGGTTCCAAGAAAGATTGATATAAAAAGTTTTGATAAAAAACATTAAGTTTAACTTTATTGCTGTTTTATAAATACATTTTAAGATTTATGGTTGTGTTTGCTTCTTCCATGATTTCTGAATGCTTGGGTGTGTATGTCAAACTAAAGAGCAGAGTTTGTAAATTTATATCTGCTGGTGATGCTGGTGTCATTTTGGCAGATGATGACACACCATCCATTTGCCATGTAGCCTTTCTACTGTATAAAATTATGGCAGAAATGCTTTAATCACAATTGTCTAAGAACCTCTGGGATTACAATTTTGCTTCAGTCACCATGGGAAGTTGGGGGGGCAGAGATTATATAGTAATAGGTGTTTTGTGAGGCATGGTGCTTTATGTTTGCAGTTTATCATTCAGCTTTCATATTGCAATTCATAATTTGCCAAGGTTGTATTGATTTTGGGTGAGAGCTCCTTTCTCTGTCTGAGACTGAAAAGCAGAAGGTGGTTAAAAGCTACAGTATGTGAGAGAGGGAGCAAGTTTGGGCAAGTACAAACGTGACATGAAAGGGAGAGACCACTTATTTACCCTGTTGTCTTCATATCAGTCTCATATCATATCATCTGATTAACCTCATGAACTGTGAAGAGCACACTTAAGCTACTTAGCCTTCCTTTCCAAACTCCTGACCACATGACCTATGGCTGGAAAAGGAGCAAGAAGTCGCACTTTCACAGAAGCACTAACGCAGCTGTTACAATAAGCCAAACACTCTCGTAATGCAGTTTCACATTTGTCCATTGTAGAGTCATGCAATACATTAGTCCTTTGCTGCATTTTCTGTATACAGAAACATTAACAACTAATATAGTATTTGCACTGGGTGACATTTGTGGGTAAACAAATTAGTACAGGGAGACATATGTTATTAACATTTAAAAAATTAACATTTATTGATAAAAAAACAAGAATTGCCATTCAGTCGTTGAATGGCCAATCAATATACTGTATACAGATTTGAGTGGTTGAATTGAAAATGATCACATACAGTACCCTGTTGTTGTAAACTAGACCGGTTTCCTTTGCTGGCTAAACCTGGGCATTAGTTTTCAGTTAAGAATATATTAAGAAGAAATTTCAGCTAACAATTCTATTCAAACATACCTAAAATAAACCTCAATTAGGTTCCATTGTTTAGTCTTTCAAAATTTGTCTTTACATTTTGGCTTCCTTCTTATATGTTGTGTCATTTTTGTTTGTCCATTTGTTTTTTTCATTTAAAATTACATCGCTGTCGCATAGCTGTATTTCACCAGGTCTATAAATGGTGAAAATTGCTCTGCTATAAAGCAGTTACAGTATATATTTGTGTTTGGAAGGCAAACCTGTTATCAGAAGTCCTGTATACCTTGACTGAAGTTTTTTATTAACACAAAACTACCTGGTGTATTACATCACAGATACTTATTGAGACAGAATGTTTTTACACATTGTTGCCATGGAAAAGAATAATCTAGGTTAAAAAAAAATTCATTCAAAACTAATATTGAGAAATTTGTCCATTTTACAGACATTCCAGTTTTAGAAGGCCAAAAATGTTACTTTATATGTTTGTAAAGTTTTTGAATTTATGATGGCTGATAACAAATGCCTCTCTTTCAATGGTTTGTGGACTGCGAATGTAATCTAGATACCTATTGAATAATGGTTATAATATGCTCCAGGGTGACCTCGCAGTATGGCAGTCACTGTACCTCTGACTCTGTGATGTTTGTATCTGATTTATTTTTGCCTGTGATCTGCTTTCCTCCCACCTCCCAAAGACATGGTGGTTAGCTTTGATTGGATATTCTAAATGGTCAATTTCTCTGTGACCCTGCAGACCTGTACAGGGCTCTTGTGTTTGGGTTTGGAAGGTATTCTCCCTTGGATAAACAGTTTTTGGTTGATGTATGAATGGATGAATTAAATACTTCAGGAATTCTGATACTTTCTAATTCACAGCTTCTCACAATATACCTGAGACCCTGGCAAGATACCAGGAAGATACACAAACTCTATCCTGCAGTAGTATTTAGTGATGTCCTGCCTTTCAAAATTTTACGGATTCTGACCAAAAGAATACACACTACCAGTAATATTTGTTTACTTTATACTGTTTATGCACTGAGCTCACTCTGTGGGCTAGCCGTTTCTTTAATAACCTGTTATAAAAACATTTAATTCTCCTGGGGGTTAAAAAATGATATTAGGTTTAAATAACTTTTGCTTTATTTAATTTTTACACAAAACACATGGTGGTGCAATCTGTCAAACATCAGGCTCGTGTTCCTCTTTTGGCCAGCAGCCAGCCAGCACCAATGTTCCTGAGAGATGCCAGAGAGCAGTGGAGCCACCTGGGTACTTGGCACCTTTTTCAGCTCAGTGTAAAACCCCACACTCTAGGAAGCAGTGATGCATTACATAGTATTGGAAAGCATTATGCACTTACTGAACCTGGCAAAATTAAATAATGCAAGACGGTGTTTCAAAATTGGAAAAGAAAGTAACCCCTTTAAAGGTTGTTTTTAAAAACATTTTAGATCAATGTTGACAGTGAGTCTTCCACCCACTCTTCTCTCTCTGATGATTTTATAAAAATATTATCAGTATTATTTTATAATAATATATTATAAAACTTCAAAGAAGGCCTACAGTTATCCAAACGGGCATGTTTATGCAGTTCCCTGTAAAATTTTTGTGAGGTCATAAAAGCACAATCATTATTTGATGATAATTGGAAGCATGGTTTATAATGTACAATTGAAATAATGTGAGTACATTAGTTTAGCTGACTAAAATCTATGCATAAACCACATAATAGTTGTGCCAAAGGTTGTGAGCACAATAGCACACAGACAGTCTTGACAGACTTTGTCTCTTCAGGGAATCTGTCTGTTTGGGGAATTCTGGGTTCAACATACAGTACAAACCATATATCACGTATCGACATAACCTGTATGATACTACACTATATAGTCAGTTTTCACAGACAGTTAAAAAACTCTGTAGAAAAAAATAATTGTGTAATTACATAAGTGTTTCATACTGAATATAAAGTGGGATGCCTTCTAACTTTTTTCTTTTTTCCCACCTTCCTGGAAATATATATATATAGTTACATATGAAGGAAATAGACAAATTGATTAACTATATAAGACGTTTACTATTGCCATTTCCCCTAGAGGAGTGCATTAATCTTTTCCAAGAATTATGGTTGTTGATATTTCTAATGCAGTAAATGTATCTATAATGTCATCTGGTCAAGACTAGTGAAGGATTAAAAGATTAGCTTAGCACGAGAAACTAATCATTCTGTTCTCTGATACACAATAATCTACAATACAAAATATTTTCTCAAATAGCAGATATACGTTATTGATAATGATAACAGTTGGCCAATTACTACAAAGAGCCTTTGGTTTCTAAAAAAATAGTTATTCTGTTTTACTTTAGAGTAGCTAGTTTAGATTTAGAACATAAACTGTAAAAATATTAAAGGAGATTGGTCCTTGCCATTACATGTAAATACATTTTCTTACAAGCATCAAAAATATCTTTATAGTCATTAATCATGAATAATACAAATATCACATGCATTGGAATAAAGCACTATTTTGAGTATTTCTATGTCTTTTTGAAATTTTTAGGACATAAGGTTGTATTTGCTAATCAAAAAGGAGATTTTGTTATGAAGTTTCATCTGTATTTTGCTTTCAATTTCTTGACCCACATCTGCTTAATTTTTATACCGTCTAAATTAATCAAAATGGATAGAAAGGTTGTCAAGTTTTCTCATGTAGTATAAAAATGTATTTACCAAACTACTTGCTATAAGAAGGTCATTTTATTTTTTTGACTCAGTCTTCCAACAGAATGACCACAGATTTGCACAATATCTCTTTAAATAAGACAATAATGTTGAAATTGAACATGTTTAAGGATTGCAATCAATCATACGAGATGGTAGCACTAATTGAATTGTATCTGCTTTTCCAGGGGGTTCTTAATGTGTATTTACATACATATTGTTTTACAACACTTTTAGTAACAGAGCAATCTGTGTCATCCATCCAAAAGAAATAGATAATGAAATTGAAAATGAGGATCTGTGTAAGGAAAATCTAAAGTAGCAGAAGCAAAAATTGTTCCTTTTGATTAAAAAATGCTAGAGATGGAGACTGTCTGACTGTTCTGTTTTCTGTTTTGGTCGTTAGCAGAAATAATTATTGCCAAATAGCATCCGTCTGCTCATAACAAACCTGAGCACAGTGTCAAGATAATTTTAACTTTAAAATGTTAAAATATTCTATACTGGAAAATGGAAGGTGTGACATTTCTGTTTTCTGCAAAATTGAACATGTAATGTATAAAAACTTCTTTGTTGATTTTAATATACTGTATGGTACCTAAATCGCAATAGAAAACTGATAATCCAAATAGTCCTTGTAGGGGTGAAAAAACAAATGCTAAAATTATACAAGCCAAAGACTATGCACTTACTTTCAACTTGGCTGACAAAGCTTTTTTTTTGCATTTTGGTACCAGTATTTCTGAAGAACAGTATTTCTGTGGAAACCGGTAGAGGAAATCCATTGGTATGGATGATGAAATAAAATGAAAGTTCAAAGTGAAGCAGTGGATGTGTAAAAATTAGGTTACTACGTAAGATGGATAACATTCTTGGCACAAGGCTAGTGGTCATCAACACAATCTTTGTTGAAGAATAAACAAGCTGTTGAAAATAATAACAACAAGTAATGCATTTAAATCTCAAAGCATTTAAAAGCGGCACTCTAGTAGAGAACAGACAGTTTTGTTTTTACTAAAAACACATGTAAAAGTCAAATTGCTTAACGTTTTATTACTGTTAACAGTATTTTAACCCACAGATAAGGTAAAAACACAGAATTGTAAATACAGTATGTGGCTTCTTAAAGTGTCTTAATGTTTGTTGCTTGATGAATGAATGGCCTTAAAGTTATGTTAATCATTTGTTTGCATTATTTTTACTTTGATTTCCCCTTCTTTTCATATCCTGTTAGTTCATTTTTCTCAAATAAGTTAAATGAGAATGAGTGAATGTAAGTTTTATTTTCTAGAGTTCAGCTGCATGACAGCTCCAATTACAATTGCAGTTTTGGCTGTGGTCTTGTGTTGAATTGTATTACTACCTACAGCAATAAATGTCAAATGATTTAGCACCACAAGCAAAGGACAATTCCTTTCCTCTGCTTACAATATTTGCTATGCTTCATGAAAACTATTTAACCATCAACCTAAATGTACACTGTGTATCACCAGCATTGTATTCCCTTGAAGTGCTGAATGTTTGCAGGTAAGTAAAAGAGGTGAGAGGAGGTTTTATGTTTAGCACTTTCTTAGAGTGCAGAGAAAACTAGCGGATGTTATGATTTTATGCCTCATCTCTTGAGAAATGCCTTCTTAGGGAAAAGCTTTACATGTTACAATTTTAATCATTACTTTTCATTTGCACGGAGGTGAGCTCCAGCGTTCTCTGGAGATTAGGCAAGAGCAAGCTTCAGTAATACGATAGCAATTGACATTTTTAACGTTGTGTCAGCTGATATTGATTCTATACATTCTATAATTAGAAAGCATTTACACTGCCACAGAATAAATGCATTTTTTCCAGGATGTTTGAAGGAATTGATTTTTTGCTTTTTTTGTGTTGGGGGGTTTGTAAAAGCTTGAAATATTCTAGATCGGCCAAGGGAATAGATGATAGGCTGGATATGTATGGCATTGTGTTCTCTCCTTTTTTGTTGTTTTTGCTTTCCTGTTTTTATGGTTGTAATACTTCTTTTTAAAGAAGCGATTGAAATTCAGTCTTTGGAAGTTGAAATGATACAACATTAGAGAGACTGGTGTTTGGATTTCTGTCAAAAATTTGTATCCAGTGATCTTTTCTGTGCTAAAAGGCATGGTGTCCAGCTACTTGCTGATGAGGACAGATGAACTAGTCCAGAAATAAGAATAAGAAGATAACCAGCTACAGTATGTTAATAGAAGAGCATGATGACATTTGGAAAAGATCTGTTTGGTGATAAAATATGTTATTTGAAGCCCTGATTGCGAAGCAAAATAATAACATAAAGCTATCTACATATAGTTTAATGGAGTTCTAATGCATATCTGGGAGAGATGAGGGCATTCCTCAGTTTCCCATACAGTATATACTGTACCAGCTGAAAGAGAAAGTCCAAGATCAGAAAGCGTGGCGAGAGATGGCCTATAGAATTGCCGAGAGTCGGATCCAACTGACCGGATAACATCATCATATACTGTACCACACTTCTCTCTCTCCTCTTTCTTGCTCATTTTATCCTCCACCTTTGCAGCTGCAGTTTGGTCATGTTTTCACCAGACATGGGGGTCCTAGTCTTTCCTCAAGTTTCCATGATAAACATTTCTAATTTTACACAGTCATTCCTTGTGAATCAGTTTATGAATAAGCAGTTGAAGCTTATGCTTTATTCAACTATAAACTGCAGGCAGATTTTCCATATCTCTTTCTCATTTACCCATTATTTTGTGTCTAATAATATTTTTCACAGTTATCAGTGCTCTTCATCAACTTCTGAAATATGGGGATTCATGAAATACACCTATTTCTATGCAGTAAACCAGTAATGTCCATAATATTCATATTGTACAACCTTTTGGTGGGATTATAATAGCTAAAGAACAACCAAGGAAGGTAAACAAACTGAGTGCTGCCTTTTTTTTCTGAGTTGCCGTTGTTTTTGTCTTAAGTGTCTTTATACCCATATCTTAGAAGAGAGAAATCACTATATTGACTCTTTTCAACCAAGGAACAGGTCAGTATGGATTAACCTTGCGCATCAGTGCTACTGATCTTCTGAAAACCTGCCTTTATATGTTTTAATCAATTCCTGAAGATAGCATGGTTGTGTTCCACAGTAGTGTACAGTAGGTCAAAGGCCATGGGTGAAGGCTTATTTTTTTATTACAAACAATGGAATGTTGTCATTATTTTGTGCTCTTGAAATTGTAAAGCAAGATGGTATGGTCCTCTGTGGTAAAGGTATTTTACTTTATTATGTTTTCCCTTTACGTTTGCTCTCCACATACAGTAAGTCTGTGTGGCTCAGAAATGTAGAGCCTTTTCTCTGCTAAGTACTTTAGAACATTTTCAATAGATATTGTGCTGTCTAAATTAAAAAATGACATAGCATTCAAAAGATGGGACGTAAAAAAGATATAGTCAATAAATGTTTACCCAGTGTGAGTAAAGATATTAAATTGTTGGTTTCATGTTACAAGCAGACAGGTGAAATTGTGAGAAGCATGAAGGCCAAGCTCTCCGCTGAAGGATGTCAATGTTTATTAACATTTTTATGTTTATTATTTTTTACAAAAATAAAATGCAGTTTCAAAATTACAAAATAAAAGCAATTCTAAATTAGGTTTCTTAAGACAAAATATTGGCCCTAGTTGTTAGTCTGTGTGTCTGCCCTTCAATGTTTGTCCCATCCAGTGTGTTACTTGCCTTGCACCCATTGCTTCCCAGGATAGGCTCCAGCTCCCCTGCCCCCTGAATTGAAAGAAGTGGTTACAAAATGAATGGATGGATGGATGGATGGATGGATGAAAGGGTTTTTTGTTTATGTACAGTCCACGGCTCCAGAGTTGTTTAACCAGTCAAAACACATGCTCCAAAGCATGGGTTGAGTTCTGTTGGCTTTATACTGTGTCATGAGATCAAGGCTGGGTCAAAAAGGTAATTGTATAGTCCACCTAGTTGACAGATTCAGGAATAGTTTTCCCTTCGGGCAATTTTGGGGTAAACTACCAATGTAATTCATTCACTATGGGCAGTAAGATTAGCCTGCAGCTTATTCACAGGGAAAGTAAATACTAAATTATGAAATAGGAAGAACTGCACAAAATTGAGACTTAAACTCAAGAGCAGAGGCACTCAGATGGTCATTCATGTTCAACTACACATCCTCAAGAGGAAAACATTAACAGACATACACAAACAAGCACGATCACCAGCAAAGCAGTTTCTGAATGCCTGCCTCTATACCAACATGACACAATGGAACTCACATACAAAAACTAAAGCTCCACTGGCACTGGTATATGACCTCCCTCATAACAGTTAATCTCTGATCGTTTACTTCACACTTTTGTGTCTCAGGCCCTTCAGGGTCTTGCTTTTCCCAAAGGACCACAGGATGTGTGATGGCCACACTCTTCTTGGATAACTGAAATGGAGGCCATACCTCCATTCTCCTCTATCCTGATAGATCCTGTAAACTGCTGTGACTGAATGGCAGATGGCTTGTGAGATTTCTCAGTGGAATTCTCTTGAATGATGACCAAAGCTACATTACAGTATGGGTTTTCCTTCTCTTTCCTGTCAGTGCAGGCATATGCCAATGACTTGAATTTCAATGGAAGTGAAAAAGCAGAGGAATGCTCAAAGGATGAGCAAAAAGTCAGAGGGATTATATTGAGGGTGCCTGAGCGGTGCTTTGTCATTGACGGAAAGTCATCTGGGCATGCCAGTGTTTCAACTCAGCCATCAAACATGAATGTAAGTGTCTCAGAGTAGCAGAGGCATGCTATAATGATTATACATTTCATGTAATTTGGGTTTACAATGCTTTTCTCCTCTAAGTGCAGGGTCAAGAAGGCAGATTCACAGAGATGCAAAATAGTGAACATAGTTTCATTATTTTTTCTCTGCCTGTAAATCTCTGGTCAACTCTTAAGAACCTGTGTTCATTGACTCTGTATGAAGAATCAGGATTAGTATTATTGTTTTCTTTTGTTCCTAGAGTGTAGAGGAAATATACTCTTTGTGATAAATTAAATATTGCAGTGAAAAATAATATTCAGGTAACTCTATGATGTAATTCAGACAACATAATGTAAAATATAAATAGCACAGGATGGTGTTTATGATAATTCTTCATCTTTTTAAAATCTTTTTGGACAGTGAAATCAGGATCCTGCCTAATTACTGTGAACTATTTTCATTCATGGTTAATTAAAATGTAATACAAAAAATATGGGCAAAGGCCAGGAGACCCTGCTGTCTATTTTTATTTTACAATTGTAGACTAGGGATGCCCAACTCCTTTCCTTAAGCTATGATGTCCATCAGGTTTAATATTTTTTTAAATAATATTGAGTTAAGATAGGTAATTAATAGGTTAATAGGTACCTTAATAGGTAATTAAGAGCTCAGCTGGAGGGAAAACCAGACTCCCCAGGACTGGGGTTTTGCGTCCTTATCCTAGAAGGACTGTTCAACCCCCATGAGCATCCATCCCTCTATTTTCTAACCGCTTTATCATGGGAGAACCAGAGCCTATCCCGGCAAGGAATAGACGCAACGCAGGTTACATTCTGGACAAGGTGCTAGTCTATTACAGGGGACACACAGACACAACCACAGATACACAAACACTTATACCAGGGTCAATCTTTCCAGAAGCCAATTAACCTACCAGTATGTGTTTGGACTGTGGAAGGAAAATCCATACGATCACAGGGAACACATACTCCTGTGAAAACCAACCACCTGGCAAGTTAATCAGGGATGGCCACAGGGTGATAGGAAAAATAACCCGTACTGGCAGGAAAATTATATTCAAGCAAAAAGTGTTAATTAATTTCACAAGAACTCTAAACAAAATATAAACAGATCTTTGGGGTACCCAACTTAAGAAATGTAATGAAAAACAGAATAAAGGCAAATAATTATTTTCTGTTTACTTACAAAACTAAAGGAAGTGACCAGAACATTATTAAGCAAATGCCACACAGACCAGGCCAAGACTGCCTAAATACCTGAAGTTCCACCCCAACCTCCTGCTAAATAACAAGCAACCTCCATTTAAGCCAAGGGAGGGCCCAGTTCTATAAAATGACACAAAATGGAGGCACAGCAAACAAGGATCCACACTAGGTAGACACACGTGGATCCACATAGTTAAGACAAAACAGGACCAATGAACAACAAATGACAACCTCAGGAGAGGTCATGGGACAAAGGTATGCATGGTCTAGAATTGAACCCAGGCTCTCAGTGCTACAAAACAGCAATGCTAAACTCTGTGCCACCATGCCGCCAACCTTATAAGCATGCACTCCTTAACTGACATAATAGATATTTAATAAGCTTAATTAGTGGTTTAAATCAGGGTTATGTCACAGGTCACTGGTACTGTAACTGAGATCCCAAGTGATGGCACACAGCTGGCACAGTACCACTGAGACTAGGGTTGGGATTGGATGTACAGGACACTTTCTTGGCTCAGTGAAATAACAGCACCTGCAGTTTTCAGGTGCCTGCAGGTTTGCAGTTACATATTTGGGGGGATGTGCGGTTTCTCCCTCTGGCTCTCCTGAAAGACCCTGTGGAGCTAACAGCATGTGAAATGAATGACTCAATGGACAGGTGGATAAAATTCCTTATTCACCCTTTAAATTTCAAAATAAATGAAAAGGTTTAAAAAAAGTGTTGATTTTTATAGTCCTTGCCTTTTAGTTTCTTTTTTTTATTTGTTCTATTTTTTTTCCTTTGTTAATCTTAAAGTTTTCAGATAAGTCTGAATTTGAAATGTATCAGCTGATGTGAGCTGAAAGATGTAGGGCTCGTGTTGAGCTCATGCCCAGACAAATGATTTGCAGTTGATTGCATTTGCCAGCTGATTTGTTAGTCCTATAAGCACTAGTTTTAAGCTGGAGACCAAATACATAAAAATTAATGTCTTCTTTATCTTGCTAGTAAAGCTCTATATCATTAATTGATCCTTAAAAGGTATTTACTGTCAAAAGAATCACTTAACATGCTGTTTAACCTGTTTAACCTGCTTTTGAGTTAGATTTTCTTATTATCATCATATTTTTCTGATTTGTAAGGATGCACAAAGCCATTATTTTACACTTATCAGTATAATTACCATGTCCCGCAGTGGAAAATAAGTTGTGTTTTATCAGTGTATTTCAGTAATTTAATTTATACATCCATGATTATGTTGAGGCAGCTGTAATAGTAATAAAAATAATTTTCCAATAACTTAGTCATTTGTCATTTGTAATTTATGTATTAAAATGAATTATGAACCTGTCTAGACAGGAGAGATTACTTACAAGGATCATACATAAACCTGTTTTATATCCTGTTCTCTCTGTTGTGTTTGCATTTGATGAGCAAAATGCAGGGCCTGTGGGGGGTTTTACAGCAGGAGGTGGGAGATAAGCTGAAAGATGATCCTTCCTAAGATACAAGAGAACTTAACACTAGGTTTCAGCTTCAGTCAGTAATGATATGACCTACATCTGTAATTAGTTGTGAGCTGGAGAAATTGTTTCATATAAAAACATACAATCATTTATTGTATGCAATAATAATATGTATTATTGTACTTTATTCATTTATAATAATGAGAATATGCATTTATTGGTGATTTGAAATTACATCCATTACATTCATTATTTGCTTACCAAATTGATTGTATAGCACACATCCTTCCAGAAAGATCTATGATGGAAAATCACACCTAAAATCTTTGTTCATTAACAGGTGGAAAACAGAGAATATTTCACACCAATTAAAATATGATAAAACTTTAGGGAGGCCAGATTGTATAAAACCATCTAGTCAGCACCTCAGTTTAACATCTCCTCCAGAGGATGATACTTTCTGCAGCACAATGTCCCCAATCAAACAGTCACTGTACTGGGACATTGTTTTGGTAGTTCTGGTTCAGAGGGAAGCTTATCACTTGTTGGTCCAATATAAACACAAACAACTGCTGTTTCTAAAATCAATCAAAAAGTCCAATATTTCAGATTTGTCATTCATAGTAGCTACTTTGTATTTTTAGAAACAATAATTAAACAACATTAACAAAAGGTTAAGCATATTATTGTGTCATACAGAAATGAATTGAACTTCAATGCATCCACCAAATAGATCACCAAAGTGATAAATCTACTGCTTCTTTTCCACTGTGTCATATTGTTTTAAAGCATTAGAAATTTATGGTTATGCACAATATTATGCACATATTTTACTAATCTTATTTTTTTAAAAACATTAGTTATGTTGCTTTTGAAAAAAGTTTTCCTTTCTCTTTTCTTAATAAAGTTGTCAAATAAAGTTGTTCCTTTCCTGAGTGACAACTCTTAATAGCAAGGCAGAGTAGTGATTAGGCTGTCAGCAAGCAAATTGTGAGGTTAAAACCCTAAGTTGGAATCTCCCCATTGGTATCTTTTTGTCATAATTGCTACTAAAATAAAAAAAATCCACTTTGCATCCCAGCCTGAACACAGATAAATTCCATGTAAAAAAGTGGCTGCCTTGCCTGGAAATGTAAGAGTAACACAGAAGAATATTGAAATGCCCCTAACTGAATTATCTATTCTACTCAATTCCTTAAGCTTGTTGAAAAATCAGCCATAAGGAGGGAAAAGAGATCTATTAATTTAAGACAGTATAAGCTAATGAAACACTGACATTTTCAAGTCCAGTCATTTTCATCATGTTGTGGCTAGATGCTGTTGTCAACAGAGCATTTTGTTTTACTTGGCTACCTGTCCACCATTTATCATTAACAATAAAAAGTTCAGTCCTTTTTTCACATGTAGATTCAGCATCTTTTGCAGATTTACAGCTACATAAAGAAGTGAAGAAGAAAATTAAAGAAGTAGTAGTATACTGCTAGAAGAAGCAGTATTTAGGATAATCTGTTACACAATGCCAGAATCAACAAAGACTCAAAGACAACAAAAAATATGCATAGTGTTTCTGCAAGAGTCTCTTTTGTTATTTCTGCTGTATTTTGGCATATTATTGTAATGAAATACAGACTAAATCAAAATATTTACTTTAAGACCTGAATGCCTTTATGTCCAAATGTCCCTTAAAACGCATGCTGTGATGGTGAGCTATATTTAATCAAGGTGTGTTCATCAATTCTACTCAACTGTTGTCCACTGTATTATACACATTTGCCATTGATTTTCCCTTTGCTTCTGTTCCTGAAAGAAAATAGCTTCAGCTGTTTTTTAAAGAAAATTTACTTTGTTCATGTATCTCTAGCTAAAAGTTTGTCTGGATAGATATATAAGCATAACCATGATGGATGCCACTTTGGCAGAATTCAATAAGGGGAGGCCCCATGTTGAGTAGTCCATGTAACCTTTCCAATACAGCATTTAAAATTGCCTGCCTTCTAATTACATTTTTCCTGTTGATCCAAAATGTCACTAAATCGATCAATCTTAAAAGAATATATATCCAAAAGTTTGCAAAACCATTTCATAACACGGGCTTGCATGGGTACATCATAAATTGTTTTTTTATATAGAATAAAAGATTGGTTCAACACAAACTTAATTGCTTTGGCATTATCAAGGATTTATCTATTGACAAGAACTGCTGAGATCGAATCAGATGGCAAATTAAAAGAAAACAAACATCCTGATAAATTGTAAATAGGCATGGATTAACAATATGCCACTTCTATCTTATGGAAAACAAAACATGAAGAGAATGTTATGAAGGGAATGATATGAATACACAGTACTTGGTTAGAAGCTGAATAATAATGAACCTCCATCTATCGAGAGCTGAAATGCTAACTACAGCAGCAGCTGCTGCTGCAATCCTGCTGTAAGGGTGTAATTCCAAAATATTCAGTTAACATTTAAATTAATTATTCAATTTTCATTGCAGATCTCAACAGATCACTCAGATGATAGGAGGTGTTGTTTTTAAATTGTTAAACAAAATACTGGTACTATTTAACTATTTACTTCAAAAGTAACTATATAAAGGTCTAGAATAAGTGTTATTTTGATGTTGTTTGGCCTTTCATTTATTTGTGTTTATATTTTACTGTAATAGTTTGATGGCAGTTTATGGATTTAGTTGTTATGACAGTTATTTTGGGGCGGTTTACTTTTTTCTCTAAGCAACCTTTTTATTGAAAGCAGATACGGATTGCTTGGTTTTAAAGTACAGGTATCTTAAGAGAAATAGTTTGTCCACCACCGAGGGTTGCATATGATATTTACAAGTTCCTCTTCTTCAGTTAATGTTAATCCTAACTGATCAGCTCAGTTGGTTAATGTCAGTATACTGTACATTGTTTGTCTGCTTGTCCCATTTGGCTGGGAATGACTTGATCAGAGGATAAAGGGCTGGTGGATTGTTGTTCAGACTCTCTAATTTAGTGTTTTTTTCCAAAGAACAAAATTGCTGACAAAATAAATTAAACAAACACATGGTCCATTTTTTGACAGAACTATGTAGTTTCCAGTTTTCCCATCTTAGTAACACTGTTTAACACAGTCAAAACACAGTCAACTGTGTTAAACAGTGTTAAACATAGTGGTAAACCACTGCACGGTGGTACAGATAGATATGTTCTCCCTGTGTTCTTGTGGGTTTTCTCTGGGTGCACCGCTTTGCTCCAAAAACATGCTGGTACAGTATGTTAATTGGCTTTTGGGAAAATTGGCCCTTGTGTGAGTTTGTGCATGTCTGTGTCTGTGTGTCTGCCATGCAATAGATTAGTCCAGGGGTGTACCCTGCCTTGCCCCACTGCTTTTTGGGATAGGCATCGGCTCCCCAGCAAATCCTGTGGGTGGATGGATACGTTCATAAGTTTAAAAGAAAACAATGTGTCGACTAAGCGGAGATGCACATCAGCTTACTTCCCTCACTGCCCAGTCAAGGTGCCCTGCCCAGAAAAAATGATCTCCTGAAGTTCAATTCCTTAGTGTTAGTCTCTGGCTTATTGCCCTACTTGGTATTTAATTACTGGCATCTTTAGGTTGTGAACCAAAAACCCAAACTCCTTTCAGCTCTTGTGATGTCCAGTCTGCCTGCAGGATTGTACTGCCACCAGCGGGAAATACACCACTTCTCCAATCATTGCTAAATCCTCCTGAAAGATACTGTTCATGAAGTTCAAAAAGGTATCTAGTGTAGGTGTGTATTTTCCAACTGACCATTTTAAATTGAACAGGAATTAATGTGACAAATGCATATATAATTAGACAATAGAGAAAAGGCTGGGGGAAAAATCATGCTGCTACCTAATACTATGAAATGTAATTAATCTAAAGCTGCATATTCGTAACTTTAAATATCCTTTGCAAACAATAACACAATGCTACATCAGTACAGCTCCACCAACCATCTTAACGTATTGAATATTGCTTAATGCCTTTTCAGGGAATATAAAGCAGCTACAGGGCCATGAACTATGGCATGTCATTTGCATGGCTATTAGAATTAGAAGTGTTTTCAGCACTAGGACAATGGAGTTGACCTGAATAGAGGAGATTAATCTTTTTCCCCTCCTTCTCTTTTTTCCTTCTTATGCTACACGCTATCAGACATTCATGACATTTGCAAAGGTTGAAAGACAAAGTACCTTTGTCTCCTAATAAGGGCACTTGGTCTTCTACCTGAATGTGAATTCTGTTGAGGTGAGGGAGGCCATTTGTATCTGACAGCTGAGGGGAGCACAGGTGACTAAAAAGGCAGAGATCTATTGTGTGTTCCAGAGCTGGCTTTCACATCAGAATCTAAATCTGCAGTGCCAGCCAAGGAAATATAAAAGGATTGTGCTCTGTGAGCTTCACGTAGAAATCCTATATTCTCTAGTCTGTCTGAAGGATAAACAAGAGAGATTATTTTTGTTGATGTAGCAGCTCTTCACATAATAAATAGGTTTGGTGAAAATCCTCAATCAGCTTCAATAATTCATAAACAAATCTGAAGTTTGTCATATACAGCCAAATTGGAGGGGAAGCAGTAACATACAGTACTTAGACAACATTCATAGGGGGTCATCAGTGTGGGGAAGACATTGTGGATTTGATATACAGTTAAGTATTTACCATTAGCCACAGCTCAGCATATTTTATATTAAAACCAACTATTCAGTCTGTCATAAAGATTTGCAAAATTAATTTTGCTATACATTGAATTTATTTTTCTACCAGTTGTTCATGAAAATGTAAAGAAGCCACATGACTTCGCAGTATTCTCTGACTGGTGGGAGTATGTTATGATTGACCTGTTATCAATGGTTTGTGCTCAAGTTGGTGTCAGGACTGATTTACAGTAACTGTTATCAGACATCTTCTGTACTATGAATAATCTATTATCTAACTTTGCAATGTCAATAACAACCTCCCCTCCTATTTATAACAACATTAAGACAAACAATTGGGATATCTTTAATTAATACAAAAAATGTCCTGAAAAATTCAGAAACAACCTAATCAGAAGAAAGTGGCAAAGGCCTAGAGAAGAGAAACACTGCAAGCAAAGTTGGCTAGCAAGCAAAGGCTGTGATCTATACATCTACTCTTTGTCTTCTTGTATTCCTTGCAATCAAGTGTTCCTGGACAGTACAAAATATCAAGTATCAAGATTTAATATTTTCAATTTTCTGGAGATTTTATACTATTAGCATTATTCTCATTCCAAGAAAATAAATCCAGTGATGTTAACATTTGTTAAATAAAGTACATTTAGCCATTTTTATTTCCATTTAATGTAACATTAATCAAGCCAACTTACACCAAGATCAGTGTGCCAGTGAAAAGCTAGCTTAAGAATGGACTGAAGCTAAAAGTAACCCCTTTAATATGCTTGATTGCTGTGATCCCACAAAATGATACAAACATTGCATACAGTAGCTCATGTAAAAGGAACTCCCAAACAACGAATTCCGTTCATCATTAAAATCTGTCATTCTAACAGTGTAAACATGCTGTATATAGTACAGTAGTTTACAAATGTGTTCATGCCCTTGATGAATTGATGGATATTTATCTCTGTGATAAAACATCCACATAGAAATCCAGATGTCCACGCAATATTTTTTTATAGAAACAACTCAAAACTTGAAAACCTGTGTCCCTTAGTTCTAACTAGAACACACAGTCCAGAGGATGCAAAACAATTTTAAATTGTGTTTTGTCCTACTGCATTTTGGTTCTGTTTAACTTAGGAGTCAATTGATTTTTCAAGTGTACAGTATGTCTTATCCTTTCATGTTGCCATGGATCTTTTATGTATACTCGAGATTCATCTGAGGATGAAGATTATTTTAGAAGATGCTTGTTTCTCTTGGGTATAAATTAATCTAATAAAACTGCTATTCTGACTGTACATCTAGGCAAATCATAGGTACTTTTACCGTAAGTGGTAGGTAAACAACTATTCTATTAGTCTTCAGCTTTGATGATAGACAAACCTTGAAAGTCTTACAGATTGTCACAAAGCGTTTTCCATGACTCTATGCAGACGGCAGAATCCGGAGGGGAGTGAAACAAACACGGGGAAAGAAGACTAGAATCGGGGCTGGAAGAAGACCAGGGGGGTGTGTCGACGGTGCGCTGGTGCTCAGGGGGGCGTTGCCAAGGCAAACAAGTCCAAAGGGAGTTCACGGAGTGATCCTGAGTAGGCATGAGTCCATAGCCAGATAATCCATTCAAGACAGAGACATGAAAGAAGTTAAAAGCCGGAGCAGGATCTGGCGAAGGGTCGGGGGAATAAAAGGGGTAACGGACCCAGGCGATCCCAGCCACAGACCCAGATGGTAAGGACACTGTTGCGAAGCCTATACCGTTGAGCCTCTCCTGGACTCACTGGTAAGCGAGCTTCCGGGCGTCCATCTTCCAAAGCTGAGCCTGGAATGGTGGGAGCATCTGGCTTTTGTAGGGAGGGGCTGGAACAGGAGGCAGGTGCAAAAAATCAAGACAAACAAGAAAGAGCCGGAGCATCCTTAAGAGGAGGGGCTTACGGTTATGGCACAGATAGTTTATCTGTTACTAACATTGTTGAGATCATAACATTTTTGTCAATCTTTTTACCTTAGATATTCAGTAATCAAATTCTCTGATTCTCCCTCCATAATAATATAATACTGAATATCTTCCATTTGGTATCAACTACCCACTACTACTACCTGCTACAACTACTGGTATCAACTAAAGGTATCTACTACCTTTAATACCAATAAGCACAAGGTGAACTTTTCTAAGGCTTTGTGAAATTGGCAATTATGGCATTTTTATTAGTCCATTCTAACTTATTCTAACTAACTTAGATATTTCTAACTTTAGATATGACTCTCAAACCAGAACACTCCCTTCTCATTGTGAGTCTGTAGACTGGGCTCCAACCACTCCTGAACAAAGAAGCAAACACTTTTTAAAGGGTATAGCATCTCTCATAGCTAATTTGCCTGCAGCGACAGTGATCAGTAATCCAGATACAATAACCTTCTCTGGAACACAGTATACACCTTAGGTTTAAGAAAAATTTAGTGGATAATGTTTTAATCTTTTTGCTATTCTCAAATCATACTTGCCAAATATTTAATGACATTCTTTTTGATGACGTGAAAATGCCTTTGTGCTCTTGATGGAAAGAAGACCAGAGAAAAACATTCCTTTATTTTACTATCCTCTGAAGCTCAATTCAATGACATATATTTATGTAGCACATCTGTGTGAAATAAGCAGAATGTTTCACATTTTTACAGGTATGGTATTTATTAGCTGACATGGTGTGGAGGGAATTAATTCTGCCTCAAAGCTCCAGGTTCTTTGGTCAAATTTTATCCTCGATGAACTGTCTGTGTGAAGTTTGTATGTTCCTCTCCCGTTTGTGTGGGTTTTCTCTTGTGCCCAAAGACAGGCAAGATAATTTTAACTGGTTACTTTTAATTTTATCTCCAATGGACATCATACCTAGTCCCCATAAAGGAGGTAGTTAGGCCCCTCTTTCAGTGTTGTGCCCTATTAAGCAAAGCTATTGGGCCTTGCTGTCCAGTGTTTGAAACAAAGGATAGGTTGCAAAAATGTACAGTTCATAACATTTATTTTGTCTTTTATAATAAAAATATCAGCTAAGAAATGAGCCAATCCCTCCAATAATCTAACACTGTCTGCATCCCTCAATCTATCAAATGAAATATCAAGGTATATCATTTTTATCTACTAAAGTGGTTCTGGTTTAGCACCAGATCCCCAACAAAAAGGAAACTTTAACCAAAGTTTGCAAGCAATCTTTTAGTTTAGTGCAAGAAACAAAAGCACCACTTTATAAGACCTTCTTTTCTGAAGAGCTCAGAATCAAAGTAGCCCTGACAGTTCTTGTTTAAGAGCTATAATCCAGAGTGGCTGCTTTCATTACCAGGTGTTTTATTTTTCTTTGGGGGAACTTCAAGTGCTTTTTTAGTTGTTAATTATTGCTGCAATTAGGCCTATCTAAAGGCGTCTTAATGAGAGAGAGAAACACACAAATGATGGAGCCTCTGTGACCCGCATGGCAGTTTGTGCTTGGGAGAGGAAAGAGAATTGAAGATTAAATACCTCTGTCTGCAATCACAGCCAGTCTGCTGCTCGCTGAGAGCAGCCTGCCGCCGAACGAGGGCTGTATGTCTCGGTGAGAGGCAGGCTTTTGGGGAAACGATCAGAAGCAGTGCAGAGTCCTGAGACCAGCCAGGTCTCTTCATTATCAGAGCTGGCTGTCGTCTCCCAGACGGAAACACGCAGCACAGTAATTATTCTCTGGATCTTTGGTGAAAACCCGGCTGGTTGCATTCTTGACATTTCACTTTGGAACTAAAAATAATTGTTTGCTTTTTTCACTTTTTAAAGTAGGAAATGAAGATGTTTACACCCTTTATTTACCTGAAAAAATAGTCATTCTGAAGACCACAAAGCCTTTGATGTTAGTCAAGAAAACTGCCTAAGCCCTGCACTTATATATTTAGTATATTGTATATATATTTGCAGTATAAGCTTTTACTTATATTATGCACCATATAATAATGGGACCTTTGATTCTATCAGTTTATTGGCTGCATAAATATTATAGTATTTGAGACACTGAAAACAAATCAATTTATCTACTTACCTTCTCTTTCAAGTCATGGTTAAGTGTTTTATTTTTTTGTAATAAGCCAAAACTGAGTGATATCTTCTTGGTCTCATCAGTTGTATGTCTGGGATTCCCTGGGATGATTAAATAATCTAGTGTTGGGAATCTGCCCTCTATAGCCCTTGAGAACATGGATAAGTTTGCAGACCGAGTTGATAGCTACTGTAAGATCAGCCCCTTGGCCAAGTGGGAATTCACAATCCATGGATCTCCAGACACATCACGCCATTGAGGAACCCTCAGTGATTCTGTAACCATGTGTTTCAATTATCAGTTTTTTGCTCTTTTACCATGGTGTACCTGCTAAACCACAAACCTTCTGTTAGACTTTTTCCTCACCTTTAAAAATATTTGAAGCTAAGTGAACTCCAGATGAAAGCATAAATAATTAAATTGTTCAGTGCACACTATCCAAGTCAATGCCCTCTGGGTCAATATCTGTTCAAAGGGATTTTTGCAAGCTCATAAAGTGGTCAAGGCTTCTAATTATTTTCCTAATCAGCACATAAACCCAGATAATTATTATAGTTTTTCCTTTTAAGGAGTATGTTTTCATTTTCTTCATGAGCAGCCAATATTAGATAGACACTGTGATGGCTCACCATGAATACGTTGCCAAGGCAACGTTGCATAAGAATAGAGTCAAGGAAACCCTACTGCTCAGTCAAGGAAGTTAAAAAAACTAGTACTTCTTTTAAGGAACCTTAGGATTCAGTTACTGTTTATATCCATTCAGAATCTGTGGATCACCCAGAGGTTTAAGTTCAGTACATACATAAAATGTATGTAATAAATGCACACAGTAAAGGAAAGGAACAATTGTTGATGAAAAAGACATTGAGTTAACCTTGACTAATAAACCCAGGTTTCAAACACAGCCTCTAGACAACCTATTATGTAAAATGAATTTCATATACTTGTATCATGCTACAGTACATTGCAAGCAATCAAGATATGAGTGATACCAGAGCGCAGACACAAGTCTCTGGTTCCCTGATAGTTTTCTCTTGTGCTTTTGAATTTATAATTTATAATGCAACACTTACAGTTGCTTACGATCGTGCTGTCCCATGGGGCCATACTGGAAGCTGGTTACCATAGGGAAGTAAAGAAGGAAGTACTGGACACTATAACTGCTGTGGCTACCTGTAGCATACTCACACAGCCATGTCAAAATACCTGTTCTTTCATTTTACTTTTTTTCTTTCATAGGTGGATACCTATTGAAGAAATTGTAACATTGCTGTTACCAATTGTTTAGAACTCTGAAGTACTTTCAATTCACATGCTTACAGTGGAATGACTTGATCGTTAAATAAGTTAAATATTATTAGCACCAAACAGAAAACATAGTCTTCACAAATATAAGCTTTTGTTTAACATCCAGTATATATGGTTTTGCTTTTGAGGGATCGAGTGCCAGGTGGTAAATGAAAGATCAGCTGAGTCATTATCACCTCGATGCACCTCAAGAGCTGTCCTCGTTCTCCTGCAGGTGTTGAGCTTGGGGGTCTTCTTGACCTCGAGACCCTGTACAGAGGGGTGGAGCAGAACATGAACCAGACCAGGAGGTCTCGGAGGCAGGCCGTGGATCGTACCTACAACATCGAGGTGCTGCTGGGGGTGGACGATTCAGTGGTGCAGTTTCACGGCAAGGACCACGTGCAGAAGTACCTGCTGACTCTCATGAATATTGTAAGTTAACTGAGCCTCTTTTACTCCTTCAGTTTCCTAAGTCCCTCAAAGGATCACAGCTTCTTCTGTACAGGAGAATTCTGAACCTCTAATGTAATTAGAAGTTGGAAGTATTAATAAGAGTATCTTAAATGTATAATTTTGTGTGGTTGTTCTCATAATGTAATCTACAGGCCCTGCGCAGCCCCTGGGCATTCAATATACAGTACAGGCATTGTTGTTAATTCCAATAGGATACTAAGCTGCAGTCATATTTTAGTAGAGCAAAATACTCCTAGAGTGCCCTACTATGATATGTTGTTTAATCTAGAGATTGTGCTGTCGACATGACTGCTAACGAGTAGAAAAAAAGAAATAAATTGAATTTCAATTACATTAATTTTGTGTGTTGCTTTCTGTTGGAAAAAGTACTTAACAGAATTTATAAGTGACAAAAATGTGGTCATCTACATATCCCCATCAAATGACATTGAGGTCTTTTCTTGTTTAGTACAGTGTAGAGTGTGTCTAACAATAATATGTCTGTTGCACATTAGAGTCTGAGTTACCTGTATTGTAAAGGGTTACTTTACATTTGATTGAAAAGTTTTCAGTACTTTTAGTCTAAACATTCAGTATGTACTGAAAGAGGCAGGTACTAGTTTGAATTTAAAGGGGCATTCTCCTTCTTCAAAAAAAAAAACATGATAGCAACTGATTGAGTAAGTAGCTTCAACAGCAGTTTAGACCCAGCTGAACACTTTACTTTTCACAAAAACATTGTGTTCTTTAAAAATGTACTTTTGCTGGTTTTCTGTATCAAAGAGGGTAAAGCTTGCAGGAGTTAAGTTGTGTGATGCTTTGCTGTCAGAGGGTCAGATTTTCCTGGGTCCTCTGTTTTGAATTTTGGGGACTTGGGGAATGTGCACACATATCTGTATTTTTTATTAATCTAATGTTTTGGGGTTGTTTATGTTTAAAGCGGCTTTATTCGCTACATTTGGGCTATTTATTCGTTACCAAGATTTTGATGTGGGGCCAACAATAATAACATTAGTTAATAATATTGTATTCTGTTGTGTTTCATTGTTATCTATGATTATTTTTAAAGATTTTAATGAAAGATTTAATTTAAGATGTATTACTATTTTAGATTCCAATCCTTGATGGCATCAGTCCAGCAGGTTTTATAGGTCTGGCACAAGATCTCAAAGACCTCAATAAGAAGGTTAAATGAATGCAATTAAGGCTTAATTTGACCAGTTTATCTTTTCCACATGAATCTAAAACCACAGATTAATTAATGAGACCCACAGCACGTGTAGGGCTGTTGCATCAAGGACTGGATTGCAAAAACCTATAAAGTATTAATATAGCTGTAGAGTATCTTCAAAACACATCAAATGTGATAGGGGAGATAAAGCTAACAGAAAAAGAAAGGTCAGATTTAGTTGCTGAATACAGCTGGGACTTCTGCCATTTTCTCTCAATACTCAAGTGCTTGGCTGAATTAATGTGTGTAAGCCTCAATCATATTCATCACCTTGTTTAATTATATATATATAATACAAAACACATACTGTACCAGTTTTTCTCCACTCAATGACTGGTTTTGCCTAAGCCTGAGGTAGAGGCTGGTTTGAGCCATTCTAAATGACCCTCAGTCTTTATCTTTCATCTCCAGGAGATGCCACAAATTAAGGCCATCCATCTCACTTTAATTTGAACAAACTACTGACTTTTTTACTAAGAAAAAAAGTAAAAGCAAAATGAGCTAGGGTTCCCCCTTGTCCAGGATTTAATGAGATTGCTCTCTTTTTGAAGTACTGTAACTGTCCCAGAAATTGTCCCATACTGTACTTTTGTTGGATCCTTGACACTGAGTATACTGCCCTTCATTAATATTGTTTGTACATGTTATTCTCCCCTCTTCCTGAATCGTGCACTATTTTTCTAACCATGAAATCTTTAAAGCTTGTATTCATGGTCCTTACAAAGTTAGTTCTTGCCATTTTAATTGCTGTACACGGCAACAACAGCCTATTGAATACAACAAATGATGTCAGATTCAATAGATGTGTTACCTTGCTGAGTATAATACAAGTTTTGGCTACAGTATTTAGCAGCATAATGCATTAAAATGCGGAACAGCTTCTACCGCCAGGCAATAAGACTGCTAAACAGCCAAACTGCAGTCACCTTCAGCAACCAACATCATCTTTGTCTTTGTTAAATGGTCAGCTTACATGGACATACAGTTTTCCATTGTATTTGGCTCACTGCATATTGCACTATTTGGACATAATGTATTGCATTATTGCTGGATATGTAGCAGTTCAATTTATATTGAGTTTTTTTTTAATTAAATTTTTATTGCATTATTATTATGTGACTTTATTCTGTAACTTTTAATTTTATTATTTTTATTTTTATTCCCCCCTGGTGAGCTCGCAGAAAAGACATTTCATTGCCAGCAATTACTGCTGCACACTGTATTGTTCTGCATTTGATAAATAAACCTTAATTGATTGATTAAAATTCTGAGGATTGATAGATTAGAGCATGGAAATAAATTGAGAAATGGGTGGAAAAACACAGCCTGTTGACAACCACAAAAAAGGAGTTAATATAATGTTAAAAATTCAATTGAAAAGTTGTTTTTTACGAGCCTACAGTATATAATTTCTGTTAGAAAAAAGGAACATCTGAAGCAACAGCCAGTACATCTGCTTAAATAAAGGTAAAAACGTGCAATAAGTATAGACAGTTTAACTCTGGGTTCATACCCACTTTTTTGCATAAATGCTTTAGAGTTTTGTAAGTCAGAGGTGGTAATAATACAGTGAACAGTACCTGCTGTCCAAACTCCTCAGTTTGGTGTGTGAGAAAGCACTAGTACTGTAAACACTGAGACAAAATGTGCCTGTTAAATCTTTAATGCAGTAGTTGCAACAGGGAGCAGGTGTAGGAAATGTCAAATGTGTGTTTTTTTTCCCTGTTGGGATTGCTTAGTTGGTATATATTGGATTTCTGCAAAGGTGTCTTTATGAAACATTCTGATCGCAATGACAAATATTCACAGGGTGGCATATTTTGAGATCACAGTGGCACAGGTCCTGCAGATGGGATTCATTTCCATCACTGTGCAGTCTCTTAGAGCCTGACTAATGACCTGCCTATTGGCTGGCTTCCAGGGTCTAAGGATTTATTTGGCCATGGCTGACACAGCAGTAGCCATAGCTGCTGAAATCTACAATCTCATCCTATCTCACTTTCCACCACCACCCCCACTTTAAACTGGCAATACCATGGATGCAAAATTTTATTTATAATGGCAATAAAATGTCATATCTTTGCCACAGCTTTAGTATGTTCTTTTATTGTTAGTTTTTTCAATTTATGTCTCCACAATTTATGTTGTGACAACGTAACTGCATATGACTACACATTTTTTTCCCAATATATCAGTTAAAAGTTATTTCAGGGTATTTTGGGAATGGGGTAAAATACATAGGAGACACAGGAGAAAAAACTTTCTTCATCTTGGCTTTATCAAAACTTTAGCAAAACTGTATAGTGTTTTAATATAGATCAGAATTTTGCATGCATATAATATTCAGCCAGTTTTTACTTTTAAAACATCAACATACAGTACACTATATTCATCAGATTTTTCTGTCTTTGGGAAATACTTTATAAGCTTTTGGGCCAAATAATAATTTTTACATATTCAAAACCATCTTAAAATGTTAATAACCTTGGACAGATTTTTCAATAAGAAAAAAAGGCAAATCAGTACTCATGTGATCCTATTATTGCTTAGATAGGTAAGATGAAACACTTTTGGGATAGTGTTGTAATGTTGGCTGGAATGTTGGAGAAATTGACTCCACTATTGTGATCATGGGACAAGGTTAATACTGTGGTCAGCTGACTTGTTCTGCCTTTCTCTTGAGTACAGGGGTTGACAAAATTTGAAATTTCAGGGATCGTCTGTATGTTATCAATGCAAGAACTGACTGTTGTTAAAGCATTTCGTCTCTTCAGATTAAACAACCACTGTGATTGTAAGTGAGTGGTGTTTAATCTTTGTTCACTGTTAGATCTTAAGATCTTAAATCTTAAATCAAAAACCTGCAATTTAAGTAAGGGTGTGTAGACTTTTTATATCCACTGTATATAAAGGGAGAGCAGGGTGGGGTAATTAGGTGGACAAAAATATCTGCCTGCTGAAGGTTTGAGTATCATCCTTTCAAAACCATGTTGCAAGGAAAAAAGAAATAGTAAATGTAAAAAATGTTGTTTAAATCCTCTTGGAATTCCTGGATATATGTGAAAAGTTTTATTAAGAGGTACTGAGGCAGCATTTAATATCATTCCTCACTGTGGTATCTCCTGGACATTAGTGTGGTGCAGATTATGTTGAATTGTGATGCTACACATCAAACTCTGCTGTAGGATTTTAAAATATCCTTGTACAGTACAGTACATGGACTGTATGACCTTAAGGAACAGCGGCTTCTTAACATATTCCTGGAATAATTGATGCCTGACTGAATTCAGTGAACAGCCATTCTAAAATAATATTATTTGTACACACCATCTTTTTGTGCACCATCACTGACCACGTTCACAAAGACCTAGAGGGGTGACAACAAGAGCTGTGGCTCAAGAACTCCACAATTCTGCCCCAAACAATCAACAGCTATAATTATCTAAACGCAGATGTAAGTGGACCCCAATAAACAGGGTTCAACAGTCATGAAAATATACTCTTTCTGATAAGGTGGAGTGCTATGATCTTGACATCTCAAGATTGAGCCCAGGTAATGTGATTATGTGACTGTGACCAACATTCCCCAAATGGTGGCACATAATTGGTGGAGCCTCCAGGGTAAGAATAGAATTAGTCAGCTACCCTACCCAAGGCTCTCTTTACTTTCCAGTGAAACAAAAGGCTCACCAAACCTCCTGGGTGCCTGCAGGCTTGCAATGACTTGAGCAAAGGATGTGTCGCTGCTCTAGTAAGCACATACTCCTCCTGTCAGGTGCTGTGAAGCTTGTGTGTCAAAAGATGATGGTCTCAGTTGATGTGTGGGTAGAAGGAACATGGCTTTCCTTTCTCATTCTCCCTATGTGGATACAGGAGTCATTGATGTGAGCCTAAAAATCATTTGGCAGTTCTAAAATGGGCGTGCATAAAATTAAAACAGCTATTCAAAAAGCAGGCCAGAGTCAAATAAAAAATTGGAATTGGTTAAAAATGGCAGGTGAGTTGACGTTTTGAATTAATGCAAGACCTAGTTAAATTAGCAAAAAATGACATTTATCAACAAATATTGATACTGTGGTAATATCTACAACATAACCAAACCAAAAAACATTTATCGCATTGGTCCTTCTGCCAAAGTCATGCAGTCATTCCTCTTTATTTCTCTTATTACTGTGATTTAGATTGTCATATACAGTAAAAAGGATTGGAATGTCAAATAGGTTTCTGTTTTTGTTCATGTTTGTTTATTTTATCTTTGGTTCATATATTTAGCTCAGTTCATGAATGATAAATATTCTTATATTTGAGTGTGATTAACATATACCAGATTTGATTAGAATTCTAATTAGGACTTTAAGAGGAAAAGCATATTTTACTGAAGTGGTACTAAATTGCTGTAGAATTCAGTGCATCCAGAAAGAAAATTCTGTGTTTGCGTATGCCACATGTTTTTCATAAAATGTACATTTCCCAGTGCTGTCTTAAATACAGTAAATGTAGAGATCAGACCAGGCCACTAACTACACTTCCATTGTAATTATAATGAAGGTCTTTGCCATTAATGTGGATCTCCACACATTGAGCTAACAAGGAAGAATGGGGTTAACTGGAAGCAAAGGAGAATAAAATCTTCCTTGGAAGATGGAGTTTAGGCAGCAGTATTAGCCAAGCTTACAGGACAGCCAGATACAAACCCGCAGCAAAGGCCTGGCTGTGGCTGAAGAAATGCGAAGCGACATTTGGACAGCTTGCACTATTGAAGTGTCTTGTAAGCAGAAGCCCAGAAATGTGCCATGACACCTTTTTGCCCACGCCAGGAACAAGTGGCTTCAGCTCATCTCTGCTGCAACTCAGCGTAGCATCTGTTCAGTGTCACACACTTCGTTTGGAGGCCACAGACTAAACACTACTATTGGAAACTGTGAAAGGCATTCAAGCTTAAGGACAATGCAGAATGGTTAATGAGTGTGTGCTTTTGTTGGAATTTTAAGATATGTCTGGGTTTTTTTTTTGTTCTTTTGGCCTTTTTAGGTGACTACCTTGCAACTTAATCTCTTCAATTATTTTATACCTGAACTCCTTTACACCTTGGATTAAAATCTGGCACTGCAAAACGAAATGGTGTTGATGGACTTCTAACCTTATTCTCCAAATCAGAAAGTCCAAATCAGTGTTTAGTACTATTAAGCACTAAGGTATAGGCCAGTGGTATCCAACTCTAGTTATAGTGAAAGACAATTGGAGACTTTCATCAAAAACCTAAGGATCCTGGTTTTTGGAAGCACATGGCCACTGTCAGAATCTCAGAGCACCAAAACTTCTTCAGTAATATAAATGAAGCAAATTCATTCCTCTTTATTGCTCCACTGTATTCTATATACAGAAAATAAAAATAAATGTATAAATAAAATCAATATTTTATTTATAAAAATAAATACTTTATTTCTCTTTTTTGAACAAGAGATTTTTCAATGTAAAACAAATGTAACAGGTTCCTAATACTCCAAACAAAACATATTTCAGAGAAAAAAGACCATAAAAAACAGTTCATTAAAAAACTTTTCATTGACTTTTCATTTTAGAAAAAACATACTTGTTTCAGGTCAAAGACGTACAGAGTTTCGGTTCAAATCTTGTAGGAAGGGTACAATCATTTTGATAATAATCTTAAAATGTATTTAAAGCTAATGTAATATGCTGTAAAAACTGTACACGGAAACTGCATGCTTTTTGGTAATTACATGTTGTTAAGTGAGAGACACATTATTATGCATATTACTGTTTTGGGAGTGCATCTTATATTGCCCTTCAGAACCAATGAAAACATTAGCCAAAACTTTAATTTCTTATTACGCTGATTGTTTCCTTACTAATGAAGAAACAACAAATTATATTATTTTTAAAGAAATACTTTTTCTCCAGTTACCACCTCATTTTCAGCACTGTTGAAGTGCAGACCAAATCAATGCTGGCACAGGTTTGCATCTTGCATCTATTTATACTTTTATCGTGAAACAAAATGCTCAGCTATCTAGACATGCTTTGTTTTGCCTTGAAACAGCTAGGAGCTGAGAATCTCAAAGATGTAGTATTTTACTGTAATGTGTCTCTGTACAGTATTGTTGAATCCTCAGGATAGCATGTGGGAGAAACGGAAATGTGCTGCCTGGCAGACTTCAAAAGCAAAAGAGCAACAGTTTAATGAAATCTGAGGCGGTTTACTTTTTGGGAAGATATTGTCTCCATCGACACAATTCCCTTGGCTGCACAATAGACTCTAAGCAGTATGGATTTGTCTAAGGCCTGCAGCCAACCTGCTATGTTAGTTTACGTTATATAAGAGTAATAAAAGCAGGAACAGGAGCATTGTGAACTGTAGAGCGCTGCTTTATTTTTTATTTACAACACAGAGAAATGTTGGCTTGAAAAAACAAGATCAGAGCACTGGACTGGACATCTCATTGATGTAATGCACAGCAGGGAGTGAAAGGTAATCCATGCATTGGGTAAGATTTTTGTCATTTGTGCAGTAGCTCAGGGTCCTTTGGGGAGCCCCAGATTGTATTGCATGACTGCACCCCAGTGAATCCAACAGCGCAGATGCCGGATGAGGTTAGGCAGACATCCGACATTCAGAAACTGATACTAACTACTTTTGTGGCACACTCAGCAAGAAGAGAATACAATGGCAGCAAGATAACACCGCAATCTTAAGGTCTCGCTAGAGGGATCAATCATTTTTCAGTTTAAACTGCTCCTTATTCTGGTAATCACCATCTCCAAACTCTTCAGACTGTCAGATTATAATATAGTGGGATAAACTCTGTTGCTTGATTCTAGGTTTACCACACAACATGTGCTGAGAAGATTGAGTCCTATGTGTGTCTGTCCTCTGATAGGCATATTGCAGTGTTAGAAAAACTGGTCAGCATTTAACACAATGCCTTAGTGTGTGCATCTGGATGATCTTAACTGTTATGGCCCACTTTGCAAATAAGGCATTGAGCCAGTTGAATATCAATTAAGGGGTCAAATTTAAGAACCAGCACTGAAATGTACTTGCTTGCCCTAAGTTACTAGATATACTTTAAAAATGGATCTCTGTCATTTTAATCCTCCAAAACATTTTTTCATTCCTCTTGCTAACAAATCTCTTTCATACTTCTTTTTAACTTTAGGAAATACTGGTACATAGGTGATGCAGTTAACAAGAGCCGTGCAATAAACTGCTTCCATGCATAAATCCTGATGTTTATTGATGCATGTTATGAAAAACTCTATTTACTGTACATACCATCTATAAGCATTGTTACATTTTAAAGTAACATCAGTGTGATGTTAATAGTTTGTATCATATTAAAAAATAAACAATTTAACAGCTCTATTGTATAAAACATTCAGTTTAGTGATTTATACAATACTAGGGGTTTAGTACAGGCAGGCTCTTCCTAGGAACCATGCTCCAGGGTGCTGGCTGAGCTGATTAATATTGAATGCTCTCAGAGAACCATACAAGAAAAACACTCCCTTTGCAGTGCCTTTGAGCTAGAAGTCTTGGGATAGCAAGGCTACAGAATGTGCATGCATTAAATTCTCAAGTTGATCTGCATAGTCAGCTTTTTAGGCTTCTGACAGGGTGAAGGCCACAGAATCTGCCTTCGACAGACATGTCCTCTTGGATTTGTCTTTATAGGTTCAGAACAAATAAGCTCTATTAGGGCTCTCTTCTATTAATATTTTAGTGCATTTAGAACTGCCTATCACTGATTAAAGAGTGTGTGAGTACTGGGTATCATTGTGTATGTGGAGTCCACAAAAAACAATTACAAATATCTGCCATGTTCTTCAGCTGAATTTGGTCTGTCATGTCTGGACAACAAGTGACATGTTTCCTACATGTTTTACACACACATGAAGAAGGCTCATTAGCCAAAATGTTTATTTCTTTACAGCCTGCATACTGATGCAGCTCTCCACTTTCATACAGTACATGTTGTAACTGTGTTCAGTGAGAAAATAATGACATTGTATGATGTCTGGGCTGTAGCTGTTGACAGGCTTAAAAATCATAAATCTGCAACTGAGACATGGTTGGAACATGAACATTAATTTAGTTTTGAATTCAATTCCATCAAAAAATGCACTAATGCAAGGACAATTGTTTATCTTCCGATAATCAGATACCTTTATTATGGCATTATCACACATGGATGGAAATCAAATTATACTTTAACTTCACATTCAAATTGAATCAACATTAAAAACTTTGTGTTGTTTGTTGAAATCACTATGGGTAAGATTACAAAGAAGGATGAACTCAACTAGAAGTCTGCCCTAGTTTAACATGTACAATAAACCACAATTTATTTATTGGTCATTTCGTATTATCTAAAGCAGCTGTGTTAAAAAAAAACTGCTTGCAATGTTTTAGAAGGTTTGGCTGTTCCACTGATACCAAACTTTTTTGCACTGCAAAAAAAAAATTATGCTGTAAAAAGATGTTTTTACGGTTTATGGCGTATTGATATACTGTACAGTACTGTTTCAAAATACAGTGTTGAATTGAAAGACTGCATTACCAAATAAGAAGACGCTGATTTAAAGACCTTCCATGAACAGTGCATTTGCCTTCTGCTTAAAATTGCTTGGGGAAAGAAATAAAAAAAGAAATGTAAGATAATGTGAGACTTGACTTTCAGCAGCTCCTGGTAACTGGTGTCTCTCTCTTCTAAAAACCCAATTATGAGGTGTCTGTCTCCTTATGATAATAATAATCACAGCTGCTAATATCCCATTTATTCTGACTTCCAGCTGCAGCTCAGCTGGAAGCTAGCCTTACAGCTCCCCAGTCACCCCTGTATTTGTTCGGTCATCCCTAAAAGAATCCAATAACCTTACCTCTTAAAGAAAAACCAGCATGACAAGGTGGAAAAACAAATTGATTACCTTATAATTTGATCCAGGATCAATGGGCCTGAATCAAACACTCACCACCCCCACTATGTGTTTCTGTGGTATTGAGGGCAGGTTACTTTCAAGGTCAGGGAAACACTCGAACATTTCCTCTGTGAATCTTCCGTGAACCCTCTAAACAGAGCACATTCCTCCAAGACTTTTCAAACAGAATCTTGAAATTACATTATTTATGGGACACTCATATTACTGCATGTCTCTCAGTATCCCTCTTACTGGTGTAGTGTTAGTTGCATGAAACATACCAAATACTATAATTCAATTAATAAATTGAGGTTGAATAGAAAAAAAAGCTAAAAGGACTATAGCTTTATTCCAGTTATTTTTTCCAGTTATTATTTATTTATCTAGTTTTTGTCTAACTGAAATGATTTGATTAAAGTCTATGGGTCATTGTCAACAGCAAAGCTTCTGTACTGTATGTACCCAGTTTCCAAATGAATATACTTAATAACCATCCATCATCCAACATTTTATCCAATTCAGTTTTGTAGGGGAGCCAGACTCTATCTGAACAAGCAACAGATGCAAAGCAGAATACAACCTGGATGGAACACCAATCCATCACATGGCAGACACAGACACAGACACAAACTCACACCAGGGCCAATTTTCCCAGAAGCCAATTAACCAACCAGCACATCTTTGGACTGTGAGAGAAAACCAGAGCATCCAGAGGAAACCCACACAGACACAGGCAGAACATGGAAATTCTACACAGCCCAGGAATTAAACCCAGGGGCCCAGTACTGCAATTAATTTTTTGTATTATTGATCTATTTTGTATGTTTTATATTTCAATATTTGAAATCTTAATGGATGTATGTGTGAATGTGTTACATGTAAAATACTTACATTGTTCTTTAGTTTCACATTTTTTGACACCAATCAATGCTTATTCTTCTGATATTATACAGCAGAGTACAGTTGTAGTAGCAGAGTATACTAGATGTGAAATCAGTATCAATGCCCCCATTATACTGTATACCTCAGAGTTTTTAAAACTCGCATCTCTGCACCACGTGAAGGTATTTTCACATCCAGCAGGACTCATCTCCTGTCACCCAAATCCATGCTGCATTGTTTGTAATGTGTGTTTGGATATTTTAATATCAGAAAAAAATACATTTACACCAGAAATAAACTGACTCCCAGACCGCATCTATGGTAACAGTAGAGCCTTGACAACTACTCTTGCAAGTGTTTATTTAGATTCATTTTTTGCATAAATCTCTATATTGTAAAAGCATTTATGTGATTGTTTTAAAATGTCTTTTCATTTCATTGAAATATACTGTATCTTGGATAAGCTGTATTTATGAAAAATAATAAATATACTTATACTGTAGGTACAGTAAATATACTAAATTGTAAAAGGTACATATTTGTTCTTTGAACATGTTCATCGTCATGTTCTCTAAGAACTGTTAAATGACTTGGTTGGTTATGAAGAAAATGTCATGAATTTCATTTTCTAACAATCCTATGTAATAATTCTTCCATTCATTTTCTAATTGCTTTATCCAACACAGAGAGCTGGAGCCTATGCCAGCAAGCAATTGACTCAAGACAGGATATACCCTGGACAGGATACCAGTACATTGCAGGGCACACATGAACACAAATAGAAACACACTCACACCCAGGCTATTTTTTCACAGAAGCCAATTAACCTACTCCTATGTCTTTGGACTATAGAAGGAAACCCATGAGAACAAGGGGAGAACATACAAACATACAAACCCCAGTGCTGCTTTGCAGTAATGCTATTGACTGTGCCTCCATGCCTCCCTCATATGTAATAATCTCTTATTAAAATCTCACACTTAACTCATGTGAATTGGAAGCTCTATTTGTCACAGTAATTAAATTATCTCATTACTTACAAAGGCCTGAGACTGTATCTTCAACTCCTTCCATTAGCTGTGCTCCAAGTTGTGAAGATAGGAGGGAACTATTGGAATACTCAATTTCACAGCCATGTGGAAAAACTCACAAAGTCTGTCACTCCAAAAATACAATAAGCACCTTTATTTTTAATGCATTTCACAAAACAAAATATTCTGTTTGAACTAAACAATACACAATGCAAATAGCATGAACTGTCCAAAATATTCCAATTGGATCTGGAAAGCTGCTTATACTGTGTTTTGGAGCATTCTCTAAAATTTTCCACAAAAGTTTAGAGAAACTGATTTTTAGATTATTTTTGAAGTGATTGAAACCTCCTTACACAGATTTCTGAAAAGGATGGAAAGATCCATCCCCCCATGTTCTGCAAGTGTTTGCCAATTAGTGTGTGTGAATGCACCACATACTACTATAAAAAGTTGTTACACCTAAGCAATACAATGGTTTGTCCTGTCTGGATAGGACATACAGTACAGTGTGTGTAGCCTGTTTTACTTTTAGTGTATAAAAAACTGTAATATTTTTTAAACATAAAATTGAGTTGATCAGAGGAGTGAGGACATGATTAGCACCCGCTCCTCCTAAAAACAGGTTATTTTATTCTCATTAGAAATTAAATGTCAGCCAGGTAATAATAGTTTAAATGTCAGGAATAAATGCCACGAATCTGTTAACAGACAATCTAAGCAAATACAATCCCTTGCTGTCTCATGAAAATAGACTCTCATTTGAATGTGAATTTAATAAAGGCTGGATATGTGGAGAGCATAATCTGTCTTTAATTATCTGCCTTTCTCTGCGGCACAATTAGGCCCCCCAAAAATTCTAATCTCTTTTTACCTTGGGAGACGTAAGTCTTCCTCTCTCTTCTTACTATCTTCCTCACTCATGCTATCATTTTTTCTCTCTGTTAGTCTTACCCTCTCTCTCCCTTTTTACAACTCAGTCTCTCTCTTCCACTTTCTCTTTCAACTTAAGCATCGGATCAGTACCGTGGAAGACCCTACTGAATTATTAATCTAGCCCTAATGATTTTCTGACTCCCTGACCTCTAGGCTTTCATTAGTTAGCCGGTAGCAGAAATCTAAATAATGAAACTCGTCTGAGACCTTCAAACGTGGTGGGGCTGTGCTAATGAGAATGTGTCCCTTGGAACTTGACACAAAAAGAAAACTATCAACTATCGTGTTCTTGTCAGTAAGGACAGATACACTGGAGGTTTCGGTCCCTAGTCTTTGTATAGCATTTGTGTACCTTGAGGGGTGTGGTTAAAAAAGGGAAAGAAACTGCTGAATGGCAACACAGTCCATTTAGACCTCATTAAGCTTCACCTACAGGTCAGTCTCGGTTTAATTGGTCCAGTCATCATTTGTTGTGACCCCTGGCGTTGCCAGGCAACAAACTTTTCTCGACATTTTGTTGATCTTTAAGATGCCTTGATCAGAAAGTAAAGGAGTAGTCTTGTAAAATCTATGAAGAGTCTTTAGTTGCAAGATTTGAATTAGCTGCTTCCATGTTAGAAACATTCATTTTTATAACATTTTATGATATAATGCTCTGGCAGAATAAAACAAGCCACTGTGTCATAAATATACAGTACATATAACACAGGGCACCTGTTTACAAGTGTTGGTCTAGGTGTAATGCGACTTGGATACTCATATTCAAAATATTCAAGTTTATTATGTTGATTAGGGTGGTGAGTACTTAACCAATCAAATATTTTAGTTGTTGGTTCTCCTTTGTAGTATTTGCTGACATTTAACTTCTTTCACAAATGAAGGAGTTCAGTCACAACATTCATCTTTTGATTAAAAATATTTAATTTACAAAAATGAATTAAAACATGTGTAGTGTATTGTAATTTGTCAAAATGGAACATCATTCGATTGGGGTGAATATTTTTGTAGGACTGTGCAAAAAATTAATGGAGTCTGTCAAAAAATAGTGCAGGGAACTTTCTGACAATTTTAATATGGAATCTCTTTTAGTCTTATAGGTGTGTATTATTTATAAATTTATAAGGTAATAGAAAATTATTGGAAGCTTTAAAGCAGATGCAAATAATTTTTTATCCATAGTTGCAAAGTCGTTTCTGACTGCTTGCTTTGGCTTTCCAACACAAGTGAATGAATGTAGCCCTCTGTAATGATCAGGAGCTCTACACTTATAGTTTCCGGCACCCTGCTAAATGTCAGTCTGAACTTATCAATGTCCAAACGATCCGACAGCGGCCTAATGGCATTTGTAAATATCCATACTTAAATGTTAACTCCTCAAATTAACAGGAGAGTCTCGAATGCTTTCTAGTTGAACTGAATGAAAGGTTTCGTGTCTCTCCAACTGTTTCCCACTGGGAGTTTTTGGAGTTTTGGGAAAGGGATTATGGGAGAATTGAGAGGTAAGGAGAGAAGAGTCTAGACCAGGTATGCGCCACGGTAAAATAGAAAGGTGTTTAGACCTTTTATAATGACAGCAAATCTGTCAAGCTGTGACTGTATCCGGCCCTGAAATGATTTCCATTCTGGTTTCTTCACATGTATGAATGGGTTCATTTTTTCAGTATAAAAGCAAGGCTATTGGTTTTCATTTTATTAGGAGATTGCATAAGTTGCATACGAGATGAGCAAACTGACCAGGTTCGTACACCCTGTCAGTTATTTGTAGAAACCTAATAATGATCTGTTAAAACTTGTCTAATAAAATAAATAATCCAAATGTGTACACCGCTCTTTTGTGTTGGCTGCAATGTGTACTGTACATGGGCAATCTGATCTCTCATCACTGTTATTCTGATCCACTGCAAGCCTTTGCCTTTATATGAGTGATACAAGTGTTTTGTGCGTAAAAAAAGAAGCCTTACAAATAAATATCAAGTCAATCCATACAGTTCCTCAGTACTCAAAGAGTGCAAAAAGAGAAATTAAAGAGTCAAAATGGACTGTGGAGACATTATTTTGTAATGGACATAAACACGTTTATTGTCCATTTGTAGATACTGTATGTGTCCACTTTGTCTTTTGAAAAGCAGTCTGAGAGAAATAGAAGCCAGCAGAAACATTATGAAGGATCCAAATAACACTAAATATTCAGAATATGTTTTGGTTTGATTTCATGAGTAGAAATATCACACAAAGAGGAGCAGAAGTACAATATTCACATATGCAGTAATACTGTAGTGACGTATTTAAGCATTGTCATTTAAGCATTGTAGTATTTAATTTATCTTTTCATTAGAGGAATATTGTACACTGCGAACATGCAACATAACAGAACTATGTAATAAATAATCCATAATGGAAATTTGGATTTAATGATATTTACACAGATTAATTCATTTTTATTTTTAGAATTTTCAGAAATTATTTTAGAAATACTGTAATATTAGCTCTACATACACTGACATAGTTTTTAATGTAAAATAATTTAAGCTAATATAATGCATTTACGCAATTAGTATATTAGTAATTACATTGTCCAGCTGGTTTAAAGTTAAAGTGAATCATGGTAACATTCAAGCTTCACATGTAATCCTTCTGTAAGTGCGGAAAACGTTTGAAATGGACTAATTGTGATGCATTTCAATAACAGAAATCTGAACTATGTCTATGAATTTTATGGTTATTTCTATAATGTATGGAAAGTGTAAGTAAGTGTTTCTTTCACTTACTGTAGGTTGTTAAGTCATTGTCAACAAGGTAAATACAGTACTTAAGATCCAATTGGGAATTCTTTTTTGAGCCCTTTTATCTTTTGTTTTGTTGGGAAATTAAATGAAGCAAAACAAATACAATAATAATAAAGTGATTTATACTGTTCTCTGGGGCTGTGTGAGTGAACGCCAGACTCCGCAGAGTATTCGCAGGTATCTGAATCTCAGTGTGAGGCCTGTCAGACGAGCTGTACAGATGGAGGTGTCTCAGCAACAAGCTCCCATTCTCACTGAAGTTTTGAGGTTGCTTAGCAACTGGTAGCAGCACATAAGAAAAAAACAGCAGCACTTGCGAAGGAGACTAAGATCCTCTCAGATGCTGAGAGAAGTTCAGCCAGGCAGGTCTGCAATTGGCAGTTTGCGTCCATCTTTCAAAATCTCATTATTTCCATTTTGTTTACACCAGGTCCTCATTAAAAATAAATAATAAAAAAAACACAGTACAACTTGTCTGAACTCTGTATCAATTTGCCTGCTTCTGTCTTACCGTTTGACCCAAATATTTTTTCACAGTCTTTTTCCCGCTTGTTTTTAAGGCACTGTTCATCTGGTAAACAAATGCTCAGGCAAAAGTTGATGTTGAATGTTATGTTATATAAGAACCAATGAAGACAGGATGCTAGGCTTATATTGCAGGGTAGCAGCGGTTAGTAAGGAGCTCTTATTGTTCTCTCTGGGGACTCTGGGCATGACAAGTGATTTGATCAGTGATGTTTACTGGTAGAAAATAGGTATGCTTGATAACACCTGCACGTATTCTCCATCTGTGTTTAATAATTCATGCCGAGCTGCTTGACCATTGCTGTATTTTCTGCGACCAAATAAAATATTCATATACAGATTCAACAGTAAAAATCGCTTTTCTTTGTATTTTAGATTTCATTTTTAAACCTTTAGTACTGTTTATTTCTTCTTAATTTATCAGGGTATTCCTGCTATTGTATTTTCAGTAGAAATTCATTACTGGGGAGTAACACTAAAAAGCCTCTCAGTAAATTTGTCTTTAAATTCAGTTACATATTGGCCCTCAAAGGTTTTCTGGTGCATTTACCCTTTCCGGTGCACCTATTAGCTCTACATATAGTAAGTTGATGTAGTTCTTTTGTGCAATATAATTTAAGCCAAAATATACATTTCATGCAAAAATGCATTAAAGCAAAAAAATATATTGGAAATGGCATTGCCCATTGGATTTCTGGATTTCTTCTTCCTCAGTCTGGTATTGGCTTCCTGAGATGCCCATATATTAAATGTGGCCATTTAGAGTTTCATCCCTGTAGTACAGACATCAGAAGGTCAAGTCTGGGCAAAGCCATTAGCTACCTGAGACCAGGATTGCCCAAGCTTTGGTTTATAATTGGCCAAGCTAAGCAGACAGTCTGAGCAGCAAGAATATTTGACTGTCTCGAGGAAATTAATTGTTTTGTTGTTTTTTTTTAAAGATGGAGAGTCTATACAGTGGACTTGCATTTTATGGGATAGTTACATTCCTGACATAGCGCATTTACCCAAAATTGTTTATAATCAGAACATGTAAAAAACAGCATGCTATAGGCTCTATAACTAGTTCCCAACCCATAGCTCAGGTGCATGTCACACCCGATGTGAATTTTCCCACATTATTTGATTTTTCTTGTTTTATTGTCACTGACCACATACACAAATTTGCATTAAAATATTTTGTTTAAAACACAAGTCTACTGTACTGTTTTGTTTCATAAACAAAAGTTATTAAAACTATGAAAACTGGTTCTGCTGATTTACTAAGATACCGACTACTATCTACAGTATGGTACCTAACAGATACAGCAGGCTGAATTTTCTGTGTAGTTAGAAATGTAAAGTTGTTTATTTGCTGTTTATGGCACATTTTGCCAGACTAGGGAGTGAAATCCTTCTGGGCCTGTTTTTTTTCTTTCAATGCCATACCTTATGTACTGTAACTCAACATCATGCTTTTCTTTATGTAGCCCAATGTAGCCCAAGGATTTCTCAAAAATAAAACATTAACACAGGATTGAAAAAGGAATAAATACAGTTAGCTTCAACTGGATACAAAGCCATCATTCTAGAACTTTTGGCTTGTTAACTTTGAGGTAAAAGGTTAAAAAGTGATTTTACTCTGTTCTGGTTTATCAGTGTTCAATTTGTTTTTGTCTCTCCAGGTGAATGAGATATACCATGATAAATCACTGGGTGCCCGCATCAATGTTGTCCTTGTAAGGATAATCATGGTGCCCTATGGAAAGGTAGGTTAAGCTTTGAGGACTGATGGTGTTTTTATTTTCTTTTTTGACATTTCTCCTTGTGCAATCCTCAGTCTAGATGTGAGGGACTTCTAGGAATAATCAAAAAGAGAGTATTCTGGGGGTTCCCTGCCAAGTTTGTGGTTTAGTTAAAATAGTGTATTTTGCACCATTGTTTCTGTTAATAATAAACAATACGTTTCAGTGTATATTTTTAAATATAAACATATTTTTACAATTGCACACCATTATACAAGCCCCCAAAAGCAGAACTTCTAAGGATAACAAAAGAACAGGAAACAGCCTCGTGAAAGCCGCAACTGTAAACACTGCAGTTTCCTGTGATGAGTCACTGATGCAAACACATTGGCTCTGTGGTGCTTTGATTTGATTGGAGGCTGTCAAAGAGTGTGTGGTAACCAATCTCTTTGCTGATGTCTCCACCACTCTGGGGATTATCCTTTACCCTCAGCAGCTGAAGAAGAGGTTGGCATTTGCTCGGTCACCCATGCACAGTAATGTAAAGGTGGTGAAGCAGTGCCAGAAAAAACGCAGCATCAGAAAGTCGGTGAAGTACTGTAGACATCGTTGCTTAAAACCCACCTGCAGGAATTGGAAGCAGCTTGCTGATTTAATCTGCAAATTATTGACTTGCCAGATGGAGCCAAGTGAGATGATCATATTAACTTTTTGTAAAAATGGCTACAGAAATGGCAACACTGACTAGCCACCACCAGGCCCATTAAAATCATAGGAATATATAGGATTAATGACAGTGAGGATGTTAAGAATGACGGGCCTTCAGACTGCTTTGGTTTACTAATCAACAGCTTAAACATCAGGCAGCTACAAACCTTGAAGTGACAGAGATTATATATCTTTCCTGAAATATTCCGTTTGCATGTCATAGAGTAGAATATGTTTAACCCCTGTGCAAAAGACCCTTTGCCAGCTAGAATTGTGTCACTTTTTGCTTTAAAAAGCCAAGATGAAGATTGGTGGCCAGTATAGTCACGTTCCATGGGCACGTGAGGCGGGGTGATTTGTGTCAGAGCTACAGATTAATAAAGCCAGCCGTATTTCTTTATTACTTCAGATTGGGCATCCTTTCCCTTACACTTTTGCACCTGTGTTTTGCCCTGTTCTTTTTTTTATTGTACCTTTTTATGTTTAGGCATGTTCTGGGATTTCTTAGCAAAGCTGATGATCAGTAAAACATTCAAATGTGGTGTTCTGGAATTTCTGAATTTTTGGAGGAGGTGGTGCACTTATGTTCAACTTATCTGTTATTCTTGTTGTTTTTGTGATATACAGTATAGTCTCGACATTTGTGAGGGTTTGGTGCAGAGAACCGTCTTGAATAGTCAAATTCAGATATAGCCCAGTCCACCCCAACACTGTCACATCATGAACCCCAGGATATAGTATTATGGTTAAAAGACATTAGTAATCCTTCTTTATATGATAATTAATTGATCAACTAAAAAGAACAACAGTAATCACAAGCTTAGTAATCAGATAGTAATCAGCAAAAATAAACATATCTTTCCTCTGTGCCCAGCCTGCACTTTCTCTCTGTGCCTCCATGGTTAGGTTGCACTGTAATGAAAAGGACAATAAAACAGAGAGCCGGCAACATTGTCTCCTGTCTGTTGTTCTCCACACTTCCAGCTAAGAATCCAAAGAGTTTGCTACAATATACTGTAAAATAATCTGTATGTTGTATGCTTAGGTGTAAATGGGAAGTGGGTATTTGGGCAGGAGACAGGGAAAGGCTCACTCACTAACTAGGTTCATCTTACGATCTGAGTCTGTTGCACCACTAATTTACACTTCACAGCCACTGGCGTTCAACCCACTGTGCCCTTCTTCCATACAAGCACCTGTTGGACAGACCAAATGGTGAAAAAGCAAATTTGTGAAGGTTAAATTTGCAGATGTGGAGACCCTAATGTACATTATTACACAATTGCTGTGGGACACTCAGTGTGGAGGGCGTTATTTTAAACTTATCATGTGCATGACATGACAACTTGGCTGAAAACCTGAGAAGCTAAGGTTTTGCTTGTTTGCTTTTGATCTGGGTTTTAGGGTCCCAGATGAGTTATAGGCTGCATTTTCTCTCAGACAGTCGGTATGGTTCTATGTTTGTTTCTTGTATGGTACTTGCTTATAGGGGTTCAATATAATGTTCTTGTGAGACAGTTTCATGTACTTTTCTTTTTTTTCCTTAATTTTTCCTTCTGATAATAAGTTTTCTGATTGATGCATGCAAAATACTCTCCTGCTTATTTCATATCACATATTCCCACCTCCCACAGAAGGATTTGTCCTTCACTGGTGTGTTTTTGAAACTCTTTAAGGAGACCTGTAGTGACTAGTCATTAGCTGATGCACACAATGTCTTTGTCTACAGTTTCTACCTAAGGCTTAAATTCTTACAATTTCTTGAGTATATTGTTATAGGATATGACTTTAATTTGATTTTTAATTAATCACTAAGCATCTCTTTGGCAAGTAAGTGTCCATTGCTCTACTGTATAGTATTGTAGTGCAACGGGGTCTCAGGCGGGCGTCCTTGCCGCATTAGGTCGGCCCCCCACCGTCGGGGGCTCGAACCCGGGACTCCCGCGTCACTCAACAGGGACCCAGCCCGGTGAGCTAAAGAGAGATCTCTCTACAGCCCAGTAGCTGTAGTCCTGGTATCACAGGGAAGGGTGGCGATGTCACTGCTCTGGTAAGCCGGCTCTTACACAGTGTCCGTCGGCCGTAAGCGTTACACTCTCCCCCGCTTAATTCGCCGTCCCCGGCGAAGGGCTATCCCATCCCACTGCTGACACCAATGTAACGCAACGGGGGCTCAGGCAGGCGCCCTTGCCGCATTAGGTCGGCCCCCCACCGTCAGGGGCTCGAACCCGGGACTCCCGCGTCACTCAACAGGGACCCAGCCCGGTGAGCTAAAGAGAGATCTCTCTACAGCCCAGTAGCTGTAGTCCTGCTATCACAGGGAAGGGCAGCGATGTCACCACTCTGGTAAGCCGGCTCTTACACAGTGCCTGTCAGCCGTAAGCGTTACAGTATTCTCATCCTAACTGGAATGTGGTATGGGATAATGCTCCTCGTCCTCTAAAAAATTAGCACTCCAGAAAAATCATTTTTCATTTCGCTCATAAAATACACATTTCCCGATAAAGACTGTTTGTTCCACTTCAAGGTGTACCCAGTATCTTCTTATATCTTTTATTACATCTTCTTGCATGTTGTGTGAATGACCCATAATAGAGTGTTTTTTGGGTTATGTGACAAACATATTTTTCAAATGTAACCATTGGGACTATGTCGCTGAGCCTTCAGCTCCTCCTGCTCAGTGACAATTCCTGAGTAACTACCAATCTTCTGTCACAGCTTCATAGTGTTTTGTTTGCAAACAGTAGACTACAGTACAGCCAAAAAATATTGTATGAGGCTGTCTGGAGACTTACATACACCTGAACCTCATTTTGTGACATTGCATTGCAAGGGCTTACAGCATTTTGCTATGGAGTTACACTGACATAACTATCAGATGTTTTTTTTTTATCTTCAGAACTTAATCCCCATTTCCAGAAATATCCCCATTAACCACTTTTTTGTATTTCTTGTTTATTCTATTTTGCGTTTTTTTAAATAAAAAAAGTTTCAGAATAAATTAGGGGAAAAAATATTTCAAATATCTGGCGCTATTTCTTCCTTTGTATTCGTAATGAAGTATACATCCATTTACCTCAATAAAAGACAAGATGATGCCTGCTAACACGTTATTCCAAATACTATCCTACAGTACATCACTTAAAGTTACAAAAGTAAACATTTATCTGGAACCACACTTTGTACATTAATAGTTTTAGAACATTTTCTTTCCACATCAAGAAAAACAAGACATGTAAACCAGTCATATTAAAATCAGTACTTTTAAAACACAGATAGAAAAAAGAAAAGCAAAAACAGGAATATGGTCAGTACATTCACAATAACATGGTCTTGTACCAATTCAGGCTGTCAAGTGGCTTTTGCGTTTGCATCCATAGAGAAAATGGTTGTCCATCATTGACAATTAATTTGACAATGACACCCTTAGCCAACTGGTTTTTAATTAGTTGTGCACCTTTACATCATTTTTACTTCACATTGTTTCTGCACATCTGTTCTTTGACATGCCCCAGATCCACTAAACCTGCCTTAATTATGCTGGCTGCAGGAAAGTGAGTTATTATTCACAGTAGCTCTAAGCACATGTCCCATGTGCAGTTGTGAATTCTGACAGCTGTTCGGGTGTTTTTAATTGTAAGGATACCACCTACTGGTAGGATTGCATTAGTGCAGGTCTTACTCTGGATGATGCTAACATCACTCTGTGCAGATGTTAATATTAAGAACAGTAACAAATTAGAGTAGTCCATTTGGTCCATCTTGCTCATTTGGTTGTTAGTATCTTAATAATTTGTGAAAGTATCTTAACTAAATTGTGAATGGTCTTAGCTGTTCAGAAGCCACAATATTATTTTTGGCAGTTTTTATTTCACATTCCTACAACACTTCATGTAGAGAAATATCCCTTTTTTTTCCTCTTAAAAAACACTGCTGCTGGTATACCTGTCTGTGGACATGAAACATGGAATTGTCTACTTATATTCAGTATGCAAAACACACATTTACAATGCAGATTGGGAGACAAAGGACTTTAATTCTTTTAAAAACTTAATAATATACTGTAACAGAACACTACACATGGGTGTAATATCAAATAATACATAATAAATGTAGAAATTGAGATTTACCATTTACCATTATTGCAGCTATGCCAGCAGCCATATCAACCTGCAATCCCAATTGGCTACCCACTGAAGTTAAGCAGGGTTGAGCCTTGGTTAGTACTCCTGGGAAGTTATGGTAGCTGCTGGAAGTGGTGTTAGTGGGGTGATTGGGGGTCACGCACCCTGCAGTTTGTGTGGGTCCTAATGCCCCAGTAGTGGTGGGGATACTATACTGTAGTGGGCCCTGTCTTTCGGATAAGATGTTAAACCAAGGTCCTGACTCTCAGTGGTCATTAAAATCCCCGGGCGTTTCTCAATAAGAGTAGGGGGTTATCCTGTTGTCTGGGCCAGATTTCCCCCCTCAGCCTTTACTGTGGCCTCTAAATTGTCCCCATGTATCATTGGCTTGCACTTGCCCTGCACTGTACTGGCGCCCAGTCCAGGGTGTACCCTGCCTTGCGTTCTTTGCTTGCCGGGTTTGCTCCGGCTTCCCGTGACACCATATGGTATAAAGCGGTTTGGTAAATGACGTGACATGACATTATTGCAGCTTGACTAGATAGCCTAACACAGTCTAATAAGGTCTGATGGAGAGCAATTTAGCTGTTTGAATAAGAGTTACTGAGCCTTTTATTTTACTAAGTTGTACACTAAAGTTTCTTTAATGTACACTACTTCTCTCAGCACAAAAAGGAACTAATTAGTAATTTTGTTAAGTTATAGTAGTTTACATATGATGGTACTGTATCATCTGTTTTTGCATTTGTAAATGCAAAAAAGGAAAATCTATCACATCCATTTTCTTACCATTTTATCCAATTCAGGGTTGTGGGAAAGCTGGATTGCAAGCATCTGGCACAAGGCAGAATACACCATGGGTGGGATGCCAGTCCATCACAAGGCACATAAATAGATACACTCACATGCTTTCACATATGCCAATTAACCTACTGTACCAGCATGTCTTTGGACTGTGGGGGGAAACCAGAAGACCCAGAGGAAACCCACACTAATACAGAGAGAACATGCAGATTCCATACAGACAGCACCCTATTGTCACAGACATCGGAAGGGACGAACCGTGGAGAGGCAGGAGAGCAGAAAAAGACCCATATGTGTAACAGGAGATTAGTCCAGGCTCAGCAGTCGTAAAGAAACCAATGGTAGCAGACGTGGGGCAACCTTGATGCTAGGTGGGTCTCAGGACATCTGAACGTCAATGCTGAGCGAAGGTGAATCAGTGACCTGGAAATATATAGCCCCAGAGAGAGAGACACCGGAAGGACAGCAAAGCACAGGAAACAAGGGAAAGGAGTAGGAGCTCCCTCTGGCTACAGAGCACATGACACCTAGGTACAGAACTGAACCCAGGCCCCTCACACTGCAAGGCAGCAATGCTAACCACTGTGCCACTGTGCTGCCCACAAAAGGAAAACCAGTTGTAATTGTTTATGAAATAGTAGAAGTCATCAAAACTTTTAAGAGCAAGACTGGATGATTAACTGTCTCTGTATGGTCTTACATTTTATTTGAGCTGCCTTCCATGGCTTTGCACTACTCACCAAAGCACTCAGGAGGCTTTACTGACACCCAGCAAAAAGCTAATTGAGAGATTACTAAACCAAAAGAATCCTGACAGCTTGAGCCTCTTGTGGCAGGAGATATCGGCCTGACAGCAAGAAAAGCTCCAGTGGAGCCTCTAGAAGGCGTTTGGCAGAGCAGGGGCCTGTCATTTCCTCCTGTTACAGTCTGGGCCAGGGCTGTTCGAAAGAAACTCTTGGCTACAAAATGTGAATACAAAACAAATAGCTTTTATCAGGAAGGCTTTACTGAGCAACTCTGTAAACATACTGTGCCGTTTTGTGTTTTGAACAAAATTCTTTAAAAGTTCAAACCATGCTGACCAGTGAGAAGCAAGTAAGCAGTTCCTTTCTGTCTAATATTCCTCAGTCTTAACTCTTAACTTAAATGCCTTTTGACTTTTTGAAAAAATGACTCCAAATCTACTGGGCTTGTAATACATTTGGAATGCACAGTAAAACGTTTTTTTTTAGATTTCCCAGGGATTTTGGTGGGTCTTCTGCCAAGGCCAACAAGAGTCTTATTACCAAAATTTCTCACGTACTTAGCAGATGCTCCATAATGCCTGCTGAGAGCAGCTCTGATTTAGCTTTGTCCTACAGGGTACAGCAGTATTGCAGTAGGAGGAGCTGGATCCAGTTTGGCAATGTAACTGAAGGACACTCATCCTTGGAGCACTTGTCTGTTATATTGTGAATGTTGGAAACTTACTGCAAACTTAAAAAGATAACTTTTTGTAAATAAGTGATGCCACCACTTATCCAGTTCTTTCAGGCCTGTCGGATTGCAAGTTCTCCTGTCCTGCATTTCAGCTTAAAGTTTAAACAACAGTCTCCAGACTATTCAAAGTGTCATACAGTATGTCACCTAAAAATGTGCTTGCGTTAGAGAACTAAGACAACAAATAAATAATAATTCAGGTGGGTAGCTGCGTCAGCATGCGTAGGCTGCAAAGGAACAAGTAATAGGTTTATTCCATGCTGAAAAAAAGAAGAAGAGAAGAAGAAAAATAAATAATAAAATTAGTATTTAGGCAGTGATTGACTGGTGTCCTGTCCATGGTGTATCCTGCTCCTCCACGAGTCTGAATTGGATTAAGCAGTTACAAAATAGATGAAGGGATGCTGTGGTGATGTGGTTATAGCTGTTGAGTCCATAGTTTGTTTCTAGCCTGGGATGTCTTCTGTGTGGAGTTGTATGATCTCCATAGTGTCCATGTGTTTTTTTTTCTGGGTACTTTAACTTCCATCCCCCTACCAACGGCATGCTGGTTAAATTATATCATCTCCACAACCTCTCCCTGTGTGCATTGATTATTGCTGGACTGGCATCCAGTCCAGAGTGTAGTCCCGCCTACACCCAAGGCTTCTGGGATAGGCTTCAGGTTATTATGGCTCTTGACAGGAATAAGTGGCTTTTGGTTCAAAGATAGATGGAAAATGAGTTTCACTGTTTCTTTTGTCATTCAGTCTATGAGTCTCATTGAAGTGGGGAATCCTTCCCAGAGCCTGGAGAATGTGTGCCGTTGGGCTTTTCTACAGCAGAAAGAAGATACTGGTGATGCAGAATACCATGATCATGCCATATTTCTAACTAGACAGGAGTTTGGTCCCACCGGAATGCAAGGTATTGCATATCAATACGGTACTGTATATCAAACAGGATGTCTCAGTGTCTGAATGTGTGGGAAAACCATGAAGAAGATAATAGCTTTAAAGTATTAGCATCCAACTCCAGCATTATGAAAATGTCTTGAACATTACTTCTATATAACCAGGATACATCAGTGGCTAGATACAAACGCGAAAAATGTAGACTGCTGAAAATGAAACCAAAATTTCCAAAACAAATCCTCATACTGAATTAAGTGATATACTGTACAGTCTGTCAGGAAATGAGAGATGATACTATGTAAAATAATTCTATAACAATATGTGTTCTAAAGTATTAGTTCCAGAAATTGAGGATGGAGATGTTATTTTGCATAACATAAAATCCTGAAGGCTGGAAGCAAGGAAAAGGAGCTTCAGCAGAGGCATGAAAAGACATTCCAGTTAAACAGGGATAGTTCCAGGAAGATATACTTTATGTCCCTATGCAACTAATTCTTGAAAAGAGTCCAAATTTATATACGGCACATGACATACAGTACCATGTATAGTTTTATGTCACCAACAGTACAATTGTGGTGAATTTCTGAGAAAATAAAATAAAAGAAATAAGAAATGACACTAAATTCTTCAAAACATTTTAATTGAACATATGCACTCCACAATCTAGAATATTCAATCCAAACCACTCCAAACTGAGACAAAGGGACCAGTAAAAATAAACACAGGGCACAGTTTTTCATGTTATGGTAGAGGTTTGTATTGCAGACATGCCCAGACAGTGGTCAAGAAAAAAATACCATTTAGGTTATTTTGATCTCTTTTATTTTTGTTTTTAACAATAGCCTGAAAAGCCGATTTTTTTCTTTGCCACAACAACACAGAGGACACCTTAAAGAAAAGACTAACTGATGCCAGTTTGTGAAACCAATAATCCAAACGAAAAACTAAAATTTTCTTCCTAAACTTCAATATGTAAAGAAGAATTAACTCAGGCATATTTCTACCAATGGTAGTGATGATATCAACAGTATTAATTAAATGTTAATGTTAATTCTAACATTGTTAGAAGTACACTATATGGTGATATCCATGTTGCTATTCTGTGTGTGAGGAATGATCGTGTTGCATTTCCTTTTTGTAATCTGTCCCAGGATATGCCCCTGTGACTGGGATGTGCCACCCTGTCCGAAGTTGCACTCTGAACCATGAGGATGGGTTCTCTTCTGCCTTTGTGGTAGCACATGAGACAGGGCATGTGTAAGTCTCCAGCCAGCTGGCCTTGACTAAAGTATAGGGACTGAACAGTGCCAAACACTCAGCTTTGTTCCTTCTTCAGTGCCTTAATGAAGGGCAATTTGTGAGTCTCTTAAATGTTGACTATTCTCCTTTTTTACCTACATACAGTAATATGAGATGCAGGCTTCACTGTCATTTTGAATACAATTACATAGTACTTTGATTTTAGGTGAGTGTAATAGGGAAAATTGGTGTTTTATCCTGGCTATATAATAATTAATAATAATTGCTTACACTTATATAGCGCTTTTCTGGACACTCCACTCAAAGCGCTTTACAGGTAATGGGGACTCCCCTCCAGCACCACCAATGTGCAGCATCCACCTGGATGATGTGACAGCAGCCATAGTGCGCCAGAACGCTCACCACACATCAGCTATCAGTGGGGAGGAGAGCAGAGTAATGTAGCCAATTCATAGAGGGGGATTATTAGGAGGCCATGATTGGAAAGGGCCACTGGGAAATTTGGCCAGGACACCGGGGTTACACCCCTACTCTTTTCGAGAAACGCCCTGGGATTTTTAATGACCACAGAGAGTCAGGACCTCGGTTTTACGTCTCAGCCGAAGAACGGCACTTGTTTACAGTATAGTGTCCCCGTCACTATACTGGGGCATTAGAACCCACATGGACTGCAGGGTGAGTGCCCCCTGCTGGCCCCACTAACACCTCTTCCAGCAGCAACCTTAGTTTTTCCCAGGAGGTCTCACATCCAGGTACTGACCAGGCTCACACCTGCTTAGCTTCAGTGGGTTGCCAGTTGTGAGTTGCAGGGTGTTATGGCTGCTGGCCATATATATATGTATGTGCATATATATATATATGTGCAGTATATAGGTTCTACAGGTTAGATACAAGTTTCTACAGATGACCAAGAATAACATGCCCATAATATTAGGAATCACTATTGAGTAATAGTTCAGTTATTTCTGATCAGCAAGAATAGTTTGAACAAGACATGGTGTTTATTCCACAAAGTTTTAACATATTTTCAGTTAATTGCTAGCCCTCTATTCTACCAAGATTGCCTTTAGTTTGTGGAATTGAACATCACATCCCACCAAGTTTCAGTATATTGAAATCTGTAGAAATATTGGGTTATTAAAAGTGACGGAAGTCTTTCTAAAGCTCCATAAACCAGCTGTACAGTGCCTGTTACTGAGCGAGCCTCATCAGCAGACTGGGGGGCTCTTAATGCTTTGCCTAGTTAGTGTTTTTAAATAGTTAAATCTGTAGAAGAAAAGCAATATGTTAAAAAAACAGGAGTCAAATAATGTTGATGTGGAGTAATAAATTGCCTTTTATCTTTACCAGGCTAGGAATGGAGCATGATGGACAGGGAAACCGTTGTGGGGATGAAGTACACATGGGCAGCATCATGGCTCCATTGGTCCAGGCTGCATTTCATCGTTTCCACTGGTCTCGCTGCAGCCAGCAGGAGCTGAGCAGATACCTCCAGTGAGTAAACCTGCTTTAACATTGCCTGTTGCAGACTGCCATCTCCACTCACAATTGACCTGCTTGACAATTACAAGCCTTGAAGCTGAATTGCACATCTACAAGGACACAGATAGGGTAGCTTGAGGAAGGTTTCTTTTAAATTATGAAAAGTGATTAACAATTCTGAGCCAAAGAGAAAGGATATTGCTCTGGATACACAAAGACACTGTATATAAGTGAGTGTTTGCTGAAAACAACAAAATATATTTCCTGACATCGCCTTTCTTTATTCTGAGCCTTAAAACATGAGTGTAACAATATTTGTTTTCGTTTAATAATCAGCAAAACATTCTAAAGACATGGGTATGTAACCAATATCTTCTCATCATCTTGTCTTTCCATGCACTAAAGATATCTCATGTGATGATCAATAATGTGTTTGCTGTCTTTGCAGTTCTTATGACTGTCTTCGTGATGACCCTTTTGATCATAACTGGCCTTCCCTTCCCCGGCTCCCAGGCATTCATTATTCTATGAATGAACAGTGCCGCTTTGACTTTGGCATTGGGTACATGATGTGTACAGCAGTAAGTGTGCTCTTTTTTGTTTGAAGATGACTTTACTGGAGCTGAATTAAAGAGCTTCTGAGGAGGAATGAGAAAAGAAAAATTAGAAAACAAATAGAAAATTAGAATAAAGACACACCTTGCCAATTAAATGACCAACAAGTGTTCTTCCACTATGGGGAAAAATAAATCGAAGCAAACTGAGCACAACCAAACACTTGACTCATAGCGTGTCTTTGGCCAAGCAATCAGAGACAGTATGCTAACTGAATTAGCAAAGCATAAATGTCATTATTTTTCAGTGTACTTTGACGTTGACTGAAGTATAGCTGTGTTGTCCTTTGAAGAGAGGAACATGCGTCTAATTTACATGGCTATTTGTAAAAAGCAATGATTTTTATTCTATAAAAAAGGTTTACCTTATTTCAAACTGTTACTTCCTGTTTTCTTGGCCAAAGAAATCCACTTAATGAAGCCTGTGGGTCATAATGATTTTATAACCATAGCCATGCTTTATTAAATTCAAAATTAAATCTCAAAGCTTGCTGAAGCATACAGAAAGTTCTAACAACAGTTGTGAAAATATAGTGTAGTCAAAATTTGACAAATATTTATTTTTAAACCTAAAAATTAAAGCCTGTAATGTGTAAAATTTGTAAACGTAATGAAAGTATAGTGTTGCGGCAAGTTAATCGTTGATGTCATACAAAGTGATTGCATTCCCTGGGAGAGTCCATCCAACCTCTACCTCTCTGTTCAACTGGAACTTGAGCACACAAGGATCTCTTGCCTCTCCTTGGCAGAATATCCATGATACTGAGATATATAGTGTATCTCAAGGTCTTTCTCCGTAAACCTCAACATAATTACAAAACAGTCAAAGTACACATCATGGGAAAGGACCTTAAACAACACAAAACTTGCACATATTACAAATTAGTGTTTTCTGGTCAAAGGGTAGCTGCAGCTACAATAATTTTTTCTGACACTAGCTATAAGAAATGTAAGCTTTGCTAGAATAAGATTTCTTTAAAAAGACTGGAGGAGAATAATGTAGGAGACCTGACGAAAAAAGATGCCATTGCTGTATCTCAGAAATCACCATGTCATAAAAGTAAAATAGACCAAGCACAAGTTCCCATCTTGATGAAAATAACTTTTCCTTTATTGATTTTCACAAATGCCCATTGGAGTGCAATACTTTATTCTCTTGTCAAACCATTTCCTTAGCTGCAAAGGGTGGGCCAGGCAGCCTCACAGGTAAGGCAATATCATAGTGATGGTGTGGCAGCATTTATTTATTATTTATTTTATTTTTATTATCCTCATTGTGACGTTAACATGAATTCTGCAGAATGCTAAAAGTTGAATTACGTCTGGCAACAAATTATCCATTATTTGTTTTTTATTTGTTTAATTGTACTTTTGTTTCCAGGTAGGGGAAAATTCACAAACAATGAACCTTTGTTGCAGGAACAGTTTTTTTTTCTTCTCTAGAACAAAATAAAAATATTTTAAATGTGACATGTTAATTCCTCACCTGCCATCAAATTAATTTTTTACCTAATTAAATTAGCTGTTCTTGCTTTGTAAAATATGTGACAAATGCTATATACATTATATGCTTGTGAATGCAGTCCTCTGTTTCTTTTAGTATTCTGCAATGCAGTGTATATCTTCTCTTGGATTCAAACATTGCCTTCAAGCCCCTTTTATAAATTAATCAATTAGCATGAACCAAGTATGTTTTACAAAGAGTTTTACAGTGTAGACCTGGTTAGATTTTATTAGAGCTGACCCTTCCACACATGAACATATGGTAAGTGGTTGCCAATCTTACTTTATAGATTAGTCTCCTCAATTTCCATCATATATACACTTCTGTGACCCCCATTTTAGCAGAATTTTAGCAGAAATGTAATAGCCTCTATTCAAGAGCTTTGTGAGTACTGTCTTGACAGACGTTTTTGCATGCGTTTGCTTTGTGTTTGTAAATATTTAAAAGCAAGCTGTGTTCTTGTAAATTAAATGAATGAGTTGTTAAATGTGATTATCCATATCTGTATTTCTTAGAGCTACTGTATGTTCTTGTGTGTTGGCCAGTGTTCATTTTCTATATTGATTGGGTTGGTCGATATCTGCTTCAACTGATTCACTGTGTGTAAGAATAGGGATGTTTGTATTGTTTCAGTATCGGACTTTTGATCCCTGCAAGCAGTTGTGGTGCAGTCACCCAGACAACCCATTTTTCTGTAAGACGAAGAAGGGTCCACCAATAGATGGCACAATGTGCGCACCTGGGAAGGTTGGTACACGCCCATTCTTAATGTTCCTTTTCCATGACAGATGTCAGAGGTCCCATTTAGTGCCTGCATGATAATAGTGTATATAAAAATAGCATAAGTAAAACTAGGGTCTAAATTACAGCACATGTTTTAAATATGTTTCATTAAGTATGTCCATTAAACAGGACAGTGACAACACAAATTGTGCAACAACCTTACAAAAACATTGTTGAAAAAAAATTACTGTAAATACAAGTTATCCCAAAACTACAGTAAAAGTGCAAACATCATCTGTACATCAAAGAGTAAATGAGGAAATGATCAATTTTTGTTTTGTGCAAGATCACATTTGGTTTTGGTGTATTTATGAGCCCCTTTATGAACTCTACTCTTTGCAGTGATTGATGTATTGGGACCTCACTTGCTGCCCTTCCATTCCAACAGGACAATGAACATGCCCATGGTGCTACCTCATGATATTCCTGCAATAAAAATAAATGCAATAAAAATATTATTGTGAAATGTTCCATCCATCCATTTTCTAACCGCTTCATCAAATTTAGGGTCACAGGGGAGCTGGAGCCGATCCCAGCAAGCAACAGGCACAAGACAGGTCACGAGTCCATCGAAGGGCAGTCACACACACAAGCACACAAGCACACAAGCACACCAGGACCAGTTTTTCCTGCAGCTAATTAACCTACCAGTATGTCTTTGGACTGTGGGAGGAAACCAGAGCACCTGGAGAAAACTCACAAGAGATATGCTGGTACTCCTGCAACAAACAAGATGTTCCTGTGAATTAATAAGACCATAGAGAGGAGGAGGCCGATAAGGCCATCTAGCTCATTTGGTGATGTCAGTAGAGGGATTCTTTGTAGTTAAAGTGATACATTTATTTTTATAGTCATTATACACATGTATTCTAAAATTATGCATTTTGGGATTGGTTTTTCTAATTCCAGGAAAAACAAAAAGGGAAATTGAAATATTTATGCAGCTAAGTACGGGCATTTATTTAAAGACCAAAACCAGCCTTGAACATTAACAATGCCTTATTGTTGTCATCATTGTTGTAGTGTCTATTCATTTGCAGTTCACGATGAAATGATATTGTTATTTACTACTAAGCCATGCACCAGCAAATTTAAGAGAATAAAAAATGCTAAATTTTGGAGGGGAAACAATTAAATATATTTGACAACACTGGCAGTACCAACATATAAAAACAATGAATTCTCAATATACTGTTCAAAATTGAAGAGAAAACAATGTGAATAGTTTGGACACACCATAAAAGAAGCAGGGAGGTTTCAAAATGTCTATATATATATCAGATTAGCAGAGTGTCATGTACTGAATTAACCTTGTCCTACGCTGAACTTAACAGACAACATTTTTATTGTTGCCATAGTAGCACAGCAAAACAGGGAAAGTCCAGTGAGAAGAGAAAGATTGTAAGGAAGGATGTCTCACAGACAACTGTACTATGCCAAAACTTCTTCACTGTGCTTTTCCATTTAATGGTGCAAACTGATGCTCATCCAGTCCAGCCCCCACATTAACATCAAGGGACCATATGGACTTTACTGTCAAGTCACAAGTAATCAAAATACACATACACTGGACCAAAACCAACAAAATGGCAAAAACTGGACCTGCAGTTTTTCAGAAATGCTTGTTTTCAATTAATTCTAAATGTTTTCCTTGTCCTGCAAGCCAAAAGGAAAGATATGTATTTGTCTAAAGAGTCTAAAGAGACACAGTTGGCACAAATATAGTGATAATGCAAAACAGTACACTACATTGAAGAGGTGCTGTGAAAAAATGTAGTTTACATATATTTATGTTATCTGTTGGAGTAGGGAAGTCGGTCATCTTGTGTTTACTACAAAAGAACAAGTAAAGATTATGCCATACTGAACAATAGAAGAGAAATACAATGTTTCAGCTTTAGAGCATCCTACAGTTTTCTGAAGTTGACTACAACCAAAATGTTGTGTTTCTCCTTTCTGTTTTTCAGCATGAAAATAACCTTTACTTGTATGCATGTATTCTGTCTGCCAAAACCATAACATACAGTATAATGGTAATTATATAATGTTAGAGATTATAAAATCTCTAACAAAACTCAAAAGCTTTTTCAGCTTTGTTAAAGATGTGATGACAAAGTGGTCAGTAAAGAACTACTGTCTCTTTCAGCACTGTTTCAAAGGTCACTGCATATGGCTGACGCCTGACATCCTGAAGCAGGATGGCAACTGGGGCATGTGGAGCAAATTTGGCTCCTGTTCCAGAACCTGTGGAGGTGGAGTACGTTTCCGAACCCGTCAGTGTGATAACCCACTGTGAGTACCAACATCAGAAGGTTCCAAATGAAAGGGACATGAACCTTTGGAATTTAGTCTACAAAATAAATTATTTTCTTCCATTTGTTTCACGAATTATACCAGATTATTTGATGGTAACAGATGAGCAGCTGCTATCAAACACATTTCATTTTAATTTTAATTCTTAACTACAAACACTGACGACCTGCTCAGACAAACAGTGCGTGTGTTATATAATGGTCCCATTATTAAGTCATAATAGTGAATGCTTCTACATAGCCTACCAATGTGTTCCAGAATGACATCCTTCTGGGTCTTTCCCTTTGTAGTCCAGCCAATGGTGGCCGCACCTGCTATGGGCCAAATTATGAGTTTCAGCTGTGCAACACAGAGGAGTGCGCCAAGCTCTTTGACGACTTTAGGGAAGAACAGTGCAAGCTGTGGGATCCAATCTTTGAGTACCAAAACTCTAAGCACCACTGGCTGCCTTACGAGCACCCTGACCGTGAGTAACGATGACCTATGAATAACGTTAGTGTCTGAAATCGCATGCCTGATTCTCCGCTAGAGTAGGAATATATGTGGCATCATGTTTCAGGAAGTGTTCTCTTCATGAGGAACAAATAGAGTTCATAAAAAGTTCAGGAGAAAGGTTAAATCCTAATCTCACATACATCTGCTCACTTACACTTATAAATCTCACACCAAGGACTTCCCTTCACATATTCAATTCAATTCAATTCAAGGTGCTTTATTAGCATGACCGATGGGTACAATCAGTGTTGCCAAAGCAAATAAAAATAATAAAATTAACATAGAACAAAACAAAAAATAGAAGTAAAATAAAATCTACAGACATTTACAACAAAGACATATTATATAATATTGACATATACTGTAGGCGGCTGGAGCATTATTGGGAGACGGACTCACTGTTCCTCAGGCTGTGACAGGAGATCACATACTAGGCTGCCAGATCAACTGAGTTCCCTCCTCCCTCTCCCAGTAGGATTGGGACCTGTTGTGGTTTTGGCAGGTGTGGGAACTCTGGGATTAGATTTCTGAATTTCGGGAAGAATGTTTCTCTAATCCCAGAGTATCTGTCACAGTGCAGTAGGAAGTGCACCTCTGTCTCTATTTCTCCCTGCTGGCAGTGGGAGCACAGCCTGTCCTCTCTGGGCAGCCAGGTCTGCCTGTGTCGCCCAGTTTCTATGGCCAGGTTGTGGTCACTGAGCCTGTACTTCGTCAGGGTCTGTTTCTGTTTGTTATTTTTTATTTTGGTCAAATATTCAGCTAGTGTGTATTGTCTGTTTAAGGTTCTGTAGCATTCCAGTTTATGTTGTGTTTGTGTGTGTGTGTCCCAGTGTGTGAGATATTGCTGTTTGATCTGTGCTGTGATGTGGTTGAGTCTGGGTTGTGGTGCTCTAGCAGTGCTGTCCTGAGGCTGGTTAGTGTTGGTGTGGCTCAGGTCGTTGAGCCTCAGGACCAGCTGGCTCAGGGGGCTCTGTTTTGGGCTCAGCTCTTGGCTCAGCAGGGCTTTGTGGTGGTAGGAATTTTGGTCACTGTTTTTTAGGTGTAGCCAATACTTTAATATTCTTTTCTGTATGTTTATCAATAGTGGGTACTGGCCTAATTCGGCCCTGCACCCGTTGTTAGGAGTTTTTCTCTGCACACGGAGGATGATTCTACAGATCTCCATGTGCAGAGTTTCTGTGGGGTGTTTGTCCCATTGGGTGTAATCCTGGTCTGTGAGGGGACCCCACACTTCACTGCCGTATAGGGCAATGGGTTGGATTACACTTTCAAATATTTGGAGCCAGATTCTTGTTGGTGGGTTGATGTTGAAGAGCCTCCTTCTTATTGCGTAGAAAGCCCTGAGTGCCTTCTCCCTCAGTGCCTTCACTGCCAGGTCAAAACTCCCGGAAGAGCTGATAGTGAGACCGAGATATGTGTAGCTGGATGTGTGCTCCAATGTGTTGTTGTTCAGTGTGAATTTGTACCTGTTTCCCTGAGGTCTGGCTTTCTTCTGGAAAACCATTACTCTGGTCTTGTCCAGATTGACTGTCAGTGCCCAGGTCTGACAGTACTGCTCCAGCAGTGCCAGGTTCTGCTGCAGCCCCTGTTCTGTGGGCGACAGCAGGACCAGGTCATCTGCGTAGAGCAGGAACTTGATTTCTGTGTCGTGTAGTGTAAGACCAGGAGCTGCAGACTGCTCCAACATTCCTGCTAATTCATTGATATAGATATTGAACAGTGTTGGGCTCAGGCTGCAGCCCTGTCTCACCCCGCGGCCTTGGGTGAAGAATTTAGTCCTTTTGTTTCCAATTTTCACTGCACATTTGCTCTCTGAATACATTGATTTAATTATGTCGTACACTTTGCCCCCTATGCCACTTTGGAGTAGTTTATAAAACAATCTCTCATGCCAAATCGAGTCAAATGCTTTTTTGAAATCGACAAAGCAGGCAAAAATTTTTCCTTTGTGTTTTTGGTGGACGTGTTTGTCTATCAGTGTGTGTAGGGTGTAAATGTGATCAGATGTGCGGTGATCTGGCAAGAAGCCAATCTGACTTTTACTCAGGACATTGTGTTCGGTAAGGAAGGCCAGTATTCGTGTATTTAGGATACTGCAGAATACCTTCCCCAGGTTACTGTTCACACAGATGCCCCGGTAGTTGTTGGGATCGAGTTTATCTCCACTCTTATAGATGGGCGTGATCAGTCCTTCTGATTCAGTCTCTCTCACACCCCTCTCACCAACCCATCTACACATCTACTGTACATCTTGTAGAAACTTCCTAGATCTTAGACTTGGACATCTTATCCTCTCAAACAGATTACCATTCCCTCATGCCAAGTACTGTACATGTACTTTATTTTATTTCTCTGTCACGTTCATTAGGATCTAACCCAACTACTAAAACATTCTTTGCCTTTTTTCTGCTTTGCTATGAAAGACTGAAAAGTCAGTGAAGGCCTGAACTGTGTGTGAATGTTTCAAAACAGTCCCAGTTTGTGAGGTCTTGTGGGGTTCCTTACAATTCTATCTCAGAATTATTACTTGATTGGACTAATTATTTCTTTAATTAGACTAATTCAAGCAAATTCCTAAAGGAAAACTACAGTGCAAAGCAAGTCCCAGACTATATAACTGTAACTGAACATTGCAAACTGTATGTAGCTATACATAAATGGTACTAAACTGAAGTTGGAACTGAAGTTGGGCATGCTTTGTATGTGATTTTTGTTTTGCATCGAGATTTCCCTTTAAGCTGAAAAAAGAAAGTCTCTGTATCCCTAGAGTTTGGCTCAGCTCATCTGCTTTAAATCAGAACACAGGAAAATTAAATCAAAAGAAAAATACACAGCCCATTTTCATTTTTTGGATTGAATTATACATACTGTATCATCAAAACAAACATAACTCTAATTATGTGTGTATTTTTACACACAATTTTGGAAATTGATAAAGTGGTTTTGATATAATTGTGATTAATTCATCATTAATTACCATGATACAAGTCAAGCGACTTTAATTGTTGTATAAGCACTAGATCATCTAATTAGTAAGAGAGCTGATTTGCCACAGGCAATGAGGTTATATAACCTGTTCAATGTCAAGCCTGTGAAAACCAAACCAACTTTCAATAAAGTTAATTTGTGCCATATGTTGAAGCAACACTTCAGGTGGATGCACCATCAGTGGAATCTGTCCTCTTTAGGGATTAATCTAGGTTTGCATAGCACTCTGATGGACATTAGTGGCTATAGCACAGAAGTGCAAAATTAATAAGAACCAAGTGTGATGGTCTGGGCAGGAGTGGTTATTTACTGCAAAACTCTATGTGAAGTAATAGCAGGAAACTGTGCTGCACAGCCCTACATTGACCAAACTCTAGGTCCTCACTTATTGCGCTTCCTGTGGGCTTATCCTTAGCTGAAAACATTCCAGCAGGACAATACATGTTATTGTGCTTCTTATGAAACAATGGCTTTCTTTTAAGATGATACAGTCAGTTATGATATGGATGCCGTACTCACCAGGCTTGAGTCCCATTCAATCTACTGTAGCATTAACCGTACTCACCAGGCTTGAGTCCCATTCAATCTACTGTAGCATTAACAAATCAGTGAGCAGGTATATTCTTCTTTTTCTTTTTTGGGCTCTATGAGAGGAATGGGACATAACTGAACAAAGCAGCATCTGCACTCTGGTGCAAAGCATAAGTCATGGATGGACACCTTGTGTCATTTCCAATAGTAGTCATAATTTAACTACTAATTGCTAGCCTACAGCTTTTATAGATGACCTCTGTTGATCAAGCCTTTTGATCACAATTTCTAATCAGAATAATGAATTTACCAATATCAATTTACCTACAATGGATTGGAGACCTCCTGGGGAAAACTAAGGTTGCTGCTGGAAGAGGTGTTAGTAGGTCCTAATGCCCCATTATAGTGATGGGGACAATATACTGTAAAAAGGTGCCATCCTTCGGATGAGACATAAAACCGAGGTCCTGACTCTCTGTGGTCATTAAAAATCCCAGGGCATTTCTCGAAAAGAGTAGGGGTGTGAACTTGGCATCCTGGCCAAATTTCCCATTGACCTTACCAATCATGGCCTCTTAATAATCCCCATCTGTGAATTGGCTTTATTACTCTGCTCTCCTCCCCACTGATAGCTGATGTGTGGTGAGCGTTCTTGTGCACTTTGGTTGCCGTTGCATCATCCAGGTGGTGCTGCACATTTGTAGTGGTGGAGGGGAGTTCCCATTACCTTTAAAGCGCTTTGAGTGGAGTGTCCAGAAAAGTGCTATATAAGTGTAAGCAGTTAATTAAATATCATGCTATTCAATAAAATTCAATGTACCTGCTATGGCATTTCCAGATACCTTTCTGAATTTGTTGCATTTACTGCATACCTCATAAGTTTCTTATTATTCTCAGTATATATTTTCTTAAAATACCTTGTAACTATACAAACTGATTCCCTAGCTTAACCCTTCTAATTCTGCTTTTTTCCAAAAAATAACTGGCCAGTCCAGTTTATGTCAAATACAAATCACTATACTATTATGCTTCTGAATTCAATAACCATATTGTGAAAGAAAGACAAAACAAGACCTTTGACTTTATTCTCATGTAAGTTTTGCACAAGATGGTTTGTCAGCATCAATATGTACACATGGTTGCAAAGGGGGCAACATCCTTTGCCTCATCCGATGATTCTTTCACCAAGAAATCATTCGACATTGTGGAGGTTTAAAGCTTTAAAGCTGCTTTCTAAATAAAACATCACTGTTGGCACTATAGGGCACTAATGTTTGGGTATTTCTTGCCTGGGTGTAGCCATTGAGTCATGTCTCAAATTCCAGTGAGAACATCTGTATATCTTAGATGTGTTTTTGGTTATGACTCCATTTGCCATGGTCTTAAAAGTAATCTTAACTCCATATGCTCTGTCAGCTGACGCTAAGCTTGGGCTGAATGCTTTTACATCTGCTGGCTTTCCCTCCTTTGCTCTTTTACAACAGAGTATCCCCTTGTTTGTTTTTCTCCAGTGTCTGATTAGGAAGTGTTAGTCAAGCTTCTGTTATCATTATCTAACCAGGTGTTCCCCTGCTGTCAGTCAGCGTCAAGAGCAGATGTTGGAGAAGTATCAAACCCTGGAGGGCTAATCCTGACCCGAACAGTTTACGACACTTGCTATGTACAGTACATATAAAAATCATTAGGGACTGGGGAGTGCAGGGAGGTTAATTAATTCCTAGCAAAAATCCTGACATTCAGATGTGGGAACATGAGTGTAAGTTTCTCACTTCCCAGAAATCATCAACACTCCTTGGCTGAGATGCAAGTCTGTGACTGGACACGTGGTATTCCTCATGGATTCTGATGATTATCTACTTTGACATGATCCAGCACTAGGGTTCAGGACCTCTTTCTGAATTAATTTTGTAATGTTATTGTGTTTAGTCACATTAAATATGGGAAATTACTCAATGGGTATGTACAGTTTCTCCTATAAATGTCCCATTAAAACAAATTATATGTATTTTCACATGTAACAAACATTAGCTCACAAGTGAATAGTCCACTACACAATGTCTACTGGTCTCTCTGAATATATTGTTGTTTTTTTCCTTCATATAGCAAAAGAGAGGTGCCATCTGTACTGCCAGTCCAAAGAGACAAAAGATGCTGTTTACATGAAGAGGATGGTACACGATGGGACACGCTGCTCCTACAAAGACCCCTATAGCATCTGTGTCCGAGGTGACTGTGTGGTGAGTGGCAGCCTAAAAACAATCTAAATCTGAACTAGCCTTTTTTTCTGCTTTCACAGCCAAGTTCTGGTTCATAAATTATTTCTTATCAAACCCCCAAGAGTTACCATCAAAAGTAAAAACCCACTGCCAATTCATTTTCAGTTCATGTTCCAGTCATATCTCAGTCATCATGTCTTCCTTACCTCTGCGAGTGGACCCTTCCTTCATAGCAAAGTTTAAAACAGAATTGATTGTGTTTATAACCTTGACAAAACATTACTGTCAAAACATTCCTGTTAAATGTGTTCCCATTCTTGCTTACAAATAACTAATCATTTGGTGACATTGAACGTGAAACAGCAGGATTGCTGCCTTTTCTCTGAATCATGCCTGGATATGCTCAACCCTCTCCCGGTACTCCTCTTATGATATCTTTTTCTGCAGAAAGTTGGCTGTGATTATGTGATCAGCTCTACAATGCAGGAAGACAAGTGTGGCAACTGTGGAGGGGATAACTCCAGCTGCAAAATCATCAAGGGCAACTTCACCCGTGGAGCCAAAAAGCAAGGTCTGCTAGTGTGACAAACCTATTGTACCTTAGTGAAGTCTACTTCAATGCAGCTTAAACAGGGATGTGCTTCTATGTACTACCCCATGCTATCTAAAGTTTACCTTGAAAAGTGTGTTTTTAACATTCTATAGTATGTGGATTGGATTTGGATATGAGCTCTATAACTTTTTTGACAAGGCCACAAGTCATTTAGGGATCCTATTTGTGTCTCGAGTAATTTAATCTGCCTACCAATCTTTCTGTGGAATACCAAAAATGTCCTGCATACAGTAATTACAGCTTTGTGGCCATCAGCATTAGTGACTTCATGTGATAATGGGAGCCCTACAGTAATACTAACAATACTAAAGCTTGGGTACAGTACTGAATGTTGATCTCAGATCATCAACTTCCTATGAATTGAATGTATAGGTCTAATGTTACTAAACAATTTATTTTGTTAGATTAATTCAAACTCTGGCAGCAAGAGGGGAAAGTCCTCTATTTCCCAAACCTACGAGTTGTCACTCCAAGTTAGGTAACTTTAAAGTTCATTACTTTAAAGTTCATTACTTTAATTCATTACTTGTTTTTTGGATGCTCTGTTCTCTTTTGGCTCTGCTTGGACTGTTTTCATTTTCAATTGACTGTTACATTAAATAGTTATTTCAGTGCTATAAGGCTTCACTCTACAACTGTATTCCATCACTTTTTCACATTGACAGATCAGATTTCTGTTGGAACAGTTGACAAGCATAACCCAATTTCAGCATAACCCAACCATCTAGTACACAAACAACAGACAATAGATCAAGTTAAAAAGGACATGACAGAAAAATTACAAATATGTAATAAGTATATTTTATAATTTCCAGCACAAAATTGCTTTGTTTTGACTTGCTGACTTTAAATAGTTTATGAAGAAACTCACGAATATTTAAAGCTTCAGAGCTTCTCCAACTGTTCGTAAGCATGACAGAAGGTTAATGGTGCCAGATTTAAAAGACTTCCATATGAGTGGCGAAAGGACCTCATATGACTTCACTCACTTATATCATTAGTTTATATTTGTTTCTTGGCAGAAGTAAGGAAATAGGGAAGAATTAAAAATTAAAAGGTACATTTCCCTTAAGCAACAGAGACACTGTTTGTCTAGTGTCCACTTCAAGAGCGTGTGCAGACTTCCTGGAATATTTAGGAGTCTTGTGATGTATCTGGCTTTACTGATCAAGAGATCTATGTCTAGCACAAGCAATAAAGCAGCGGAGCCAACAAAACTGCAAGTATTGTTCCAACAAAGATGGACAGGGATAGTGAGTGCATATTCTAGTGCCATAGCATCAAAATAGGCTAATGACACAAATTATGGTATGAAAGTATGAAAGAAGAAATATGGTCACAGATTTTAACGTGTATATACATGTACAGTATACAGTAGGTATGTTTAAAGATGGAAGCATTTGGCATGAGTGTATAACCATACATTATTATTTCAATAACTGAGAACGATTTCCACTTATAAATTCTGCTGCCTTCAGTATTTGCAAAAACTCACATCTTGATTGTTTCTTTGGCAGCCAGTTATGTTCTGAGGGGCCAGTAAAGAGCTTTTAATGTGACCATTGCATGCTATACTGTATCCAAACCATTCCAGGTCTTCATGATATTATTAGAACATGAGAAAGGCAGCAACAGAGAGCAAGTTCACACTCATTAGGATCTGTTATTCTAGAGTCAGACATTATGCTAGGTTCAATTGCCATATAGATGAAGTTCCCTTGCAAGCTATTCTCCTTGAGAAAGGGACTGTTTAGAGTTGCCAGTCAAGCATATCCTGAATGTTTTTGGAGGCTGAAAACAAACTGTAGCACCTTGTATAATAATGCATATAAGCAACATGTAGGCTCCACATTTGACAGGAGCCCCAAGCAAGAATCAAATCCAGGACATCACTGTAAGGCAGCAATGCTACCCACCAAAGGAACAAGTAATAGGTTTATTCCATGCTGAAAAAAAGAAGAAAGAGAACACAACATTTCGGCCGTGGAGCCTTCTTCAGGTGTGAGAGAGACAGGGCAGTAGGCAAAGGAAAAGTAGCAGGAGAACAAAGGTTGGGAGGGAGGAGGAGTGAGAGGCGGGAGCATGGGACAGAAAGAGAGGCCAATCAAGAGGTGTGAAGTCAGAATGGGTGCAGAGAGGTGTGAAATGAAACTTCCAATGAATGGAGAAAATGTAAAAGAACAGTAGTTTGTCGTTAAGGGAAGGGAGAATGTGTGATCCTAGCTGCAGAATAATTTTAGTTTCGGTGGTCTTTCTGATGTATGAGTTCGGAAATCCGTCTTTGAGAACACAGACGGAGAGATTAGAGTGGGCGTGGCCGTCAGAGGTGAAATGAGAAACAATGGGCTTGAAGAGATCTTTAATCTTCACAGCCCTGACGTGTTCTCTGAAGCGGTCTCCGAGTCTCCTTCCTGTTTCTCCAATGTAGATGGCTGGGCATTTACTGCAAGAGATACAGTAAATAAGGTTGCTGGAGGTACAAGATGCGGTCTGGGTGATCCGGAATTGTCCTGAGGGCCCTTGAATGAGTGTGGTGGTGGCTGTGTACTTGCAGGTGATACAGCGAGCTCTGTTGCAAGGGAAAGTACCTGGTGTGGATGGTTGTTGAGGGCGGTCAAGGGAGCTGTGAACAAGGAGGTTACGCAGATTAGGTGGTCGGCGATATGAGATGATAGGGCGATCAGAAAAGAGGGCCCCAATGGAGGGATCATCCTGTAGGATGGAAAAGTTGTGGTTAATGGTCCTGGGGATAGGAATCCTATCCCTTCCTATCCCTTCCTATCCCCAGGACCATTAACCACAACTTTTCCATCCTACAGGATGAACCTGCGTAACCAAGTCCTTGTCAATGCATTACAATAGTATTTCTGGTTTAATGATTTTACTGTCTTGTCTATAAATGCAGAAAATATATTTTTAGGTATGTTACCTTGAATTTTGTGCAGGTGGGAATAAGCGAGTACTTGTTTTCTTTCCAGTAAGCTGGTATATGTAAAATGTTGATAAAAATAAATCCATAATATGATCATATCTAGCAAAACTAAAACTAGATTTTCTTTTATTCATTCTTTTTTCCAGGTTTTCTTAAGATACTTGAAATCCCACGAGGAGCGAGACATCTCCTTATCCAAGAATTTAAAGGGACTCAACACATCCTAGGTATGAATTAAGACATATAACTACTAATACAAGCAGAGGTTTACATAATAATAATTTTTTTTTAAATAGATATTTGCTTATGTTATTAATTGCAGATTTTGATAAAATGCAACTTATATACAGTATAGCTGATGGAAATTGCTGTAAAACCAATATAAAAATGTCTTATTGCTCCTGGTTAGCTGCTATAAAATATTTTTGGTGCTGTTTATATATATATACTAGTTAAAGTTAATAAAATTGTTAATAAGATCACTTGCATAACACAACAAAATCTTGATTTTTGTTTATTTATGTAAAGAATATATACAATTTAGTATGTTCTCAATAAGTAAAATTAAATATCCATAACCCACAATAATAATAAACTTTATTTTATATAGCGCCTTTAAAGGTGGCTTGTCAAAGTGCTTTACAGAATGACAACAACAATAAATAAAAAGAATACACAATATAAAACACTATTTCAATACCCAGAGGAGACCATGGATGGTGGTAAAAAGTACAATATAGTAGGAGCAGAGGGGTAAAGAATTGAACCAGTTAAGTAAAGGCTCATCTAAAGAAGAAGGTTTTGAGTCTGGATTTCAAGGAGTTTAGAGAAGGTGACTCTCTGATATCCTTGGGGAGAGAGTTCCAGAGCCTGGGGGCATAACAGGAGAAGGCCCTGTCACCCATACAATGTAGACGGGCTTGGGTGACAGTTAGGAGACCCGAATTAGAAGAGCGAAGGTTGTGAGGTGGGGAGTAGGACGATAATAGTTCAGACTGGTACTGAGGTGCCAAGCCATGCAGAGCCTTATAGGTGAGCATTTTAAAGTCCACACAGAATTTGACTGGAAGCCAGTGCAAGGACTCCAGGATAAGTGTAATGTGATCACTTGCACTAGACCTGGTCAGGAACCTGGCTGCTGAATTTTGGACAAAGTAGATATAGATACCCCAGCAAGTAGAGCATTACAGTAGTCAATTCAGGAAATGTGTTGTGTCAACACAAATGTGTTGATCAGCTTTTCAGCCACAGTAAGTGATAACATAGGGCGTTCTAGCGATATTTCTTAGGTGAAAAAAAGATGTTTTGACAATATGCTGCACATGTGCGTCGAATGTTAAGCCAGAATCTAATATTACCGCAAGGTTTTTCAGTTTAGACTGAAGCTCAAGTACAGAACCATCTACAGATAGGGTTACAGGATTGGGTTTACAAAGCTGATGGGGGGTGCCGATAAGCATGACTTGAGTCTTGTCACAGTTAAGATTAAGGAAATTTTGAGTCTACCAAGTTTTTATGTTAGAGATACAATTAGATAGAATAGAGACAGCCACATCAGTGTCAGTGTCATAAAAAACCCAGAATGCTACCAAGTATTCAAACTCATAATGACTACATAGGCAAGAATAAGATAAAGCTGCCTTTTAAACTAAATAGAATACAACCTATGGTTAATTTTCTCTCACTGTTCTAAAAATGTGACTACTAACCAGATAGGCAATTTTAACCGAGGGATTCTTCACTCGGGAAATCAGAGTTCCCTAAAAAAGAACAGCAAGCTCTCTTAACACGGATCGGATACTTACAGTAGCTCCAATCTGATCTTTATGGATGATCAGGGTAAGGACCTCTCACCTCGCTCAAGCTTTATGATCTGTATCCTCTGGTCTTCTCCTATCTCTTGTTCTGTTCTCCTCCATTCCCCAGCGTCTCTCTGTCTTTTTATGCTACACTTTTGACACTCTTAATCATTTACCCAGACCTTAATTAGCTACGGTAAACCATAAGATTCTTTTGATCTGTATCCTATCCAGCACAACAAAATAAACATTCCTTGGTTTGAAGCTCTAGGAAGTGGAAACGTTGGCACAAGTTGAGAAGTTGGGTTTTTCCCAGTGTATCAAGATTCTTAGAGACATTTCCATAGTCACCTACCACAGCCTGTAACAATATACAGTATACAAGACTCTATATACTGTAAGACTGTAAGGCTAACAGTATTTTTTTTCTTGAATGAAAGTCACAGGTTCTCTTTCATGACTTTTAGTTGTAAGCAAGAGGAAAGTTCAGCAATAGGTTCACAAAACATTCAGATTTCAAATAGAATTATAAGTAAAATGTTCCAATAATAACAAATATTAACTTATTGAGAAAGCTTAATTTGAAAAAAAAATGTTTTTATATCTACATAATATAAATTGTTTCTAATGTGTTATACGCTTCATCACAATCAAGTTAGGAAGAAGCAAATATAGAAAAAAACTTTCTGTGACTGTATTTCATTTTCAGCTGTAAAGAACCAGGCCACAGGGAATGTTTTCTTAAACAGAGAAGGGGAATTCCCTGAGTCGAGAACAATAATTGAAAAGGGAGTGGAGTGGGAGTATCACAATGATGATGACCGGGAGTCCATTCAAACCAATGGGCCCCTCAAGTATGGGGTTCTGATCATGGTGAGACACTGAGTTTACTGAATGCTACAGTTCTAACAGGGATGCTGCAGATACAGTATGTGTATGGATGCATATTATGACAAATATTATTTTCTCACTGTAAACATACCATTTGACCTGTGTGTACATGTATAATATCTATAAGGAGTTTAATCCATATACTCTTCTTCATTACTCTGACCAGCTCTGATTATGCTGATACTGTTCATACTGACATTTTCTTAATTTTAATTAGAATTTGTCCATTCATCCTTTTTATAACTGCATCATCCAATTCAGGGTTGCAGGGTAGCTGGAGCCTATCCTGGCATGCAATGGGCACAAAGCAGGGTACACCCTGGACAAGACACCAGTCTATCACAGGGCACTCACAGACACAAACACACTCACACTCATTCACACCAGGGTCAATATTCCTAGAAAGCAATTAACCTACTACTGTGTCTTTGGACTATGGGAGAAAACTAGAGCACCTGGAAGAAACCCATGTGAACATGGGGAGAACATACAAACTCCACACACATAGGATCCCAGATTCTGAATTGAATCCACCTCGGCTTTTTGGAAATTATATTACATTGCATTTATCTGCTTATCTCTCTTCTCAATAGAATAAGTGCAAACATACTGCCAAAACAGTAGCTGGTCCCAATGTGGAACAAAATGACAATTGAGAAGCCATTATTATACTTAAAAATAATAATTAATAATTGCTTACACTTATATAGCACTTTTCTGGACACCCCACTCAAAGCGCTTTACAGGTAATGGGGACTCCAGGCCACCACCACCAATGTGCTGCATCCACCTGGATGATGCTACAGCAGCCATAGTGTGCCAGAACACTCACCAAACACCAGCTATCAGTGGGGAGGAGAGCAGAGTAATGAAGCAAATTCATAGATGGGGATTATTGACAGAATTGCTGAGAGTACATTGTTTTAATATCTGGATCCCTGCTTAGAATCGATCCTGATGAGTGTGGCTCATTCACAGATCAGGTCCCATGGAGACTCCAAAGTTACTCTGTCATACAAGTACATCATCCATGAAGACCTGCAGTCATCTATCGAGGACAACAAAGTGGAGGACTCTTCTTACTTTGAGTGGGCCTTGAAGAAATGGTCCCACTGTTCCAAACCATGTGGAGGAGGTAACATTGTCGATAACAAGCTAAGAAACAACAGCTGAGATAAATCTTGGTTTAAATAAATTACTTCAATAACCTCTAACTGATTCATCTTCATTGGCAAAATTCAAGGCAATAATCCAGATTCAGAGCATGAACAGTTCCTCGTATGCCTCAAAAGTGTTAAAAAATGTTTATTGTTTAATCATTCTATCATTCAAGACGAACAGTTGAGGCCTAAAACTGATTAAATAATATTAACAAAAATCTCTTTGTGACAATGAATTTGTATTACATTGTGATTGTTAGCCATATACAGTATGTTCACAAGGGTGCCCTCATTCTAGATACTATGTTCCTAATGGCTGATCCGTGTATAATGTAATTAAATCACACAGGTTCCTAGCTCTATAGTGTGACACAATTTACTAGAACTGAACAAAGATAGAGTGCCCTCTGCTGGAAAGAGACGATGGTAAACCTAGGAAAAAGGAAAAAAGCCCAAAACTCCTCACACAAATTCATACTAACATTTTTACAGTATTGCTATTCTGTTCTATTGTAGTTTTGGTGGCCAATCATTTGATTCCTAGTTACACCTAGTTATTGTAGTTTATATTCCTAATTATCTGCTCACAACTATTGGAAAACTGAATTAAAGTGAGCTAAAATGGCAATTCTGATACACTACTATGTGAAGGAACTTCTCAGCGGTTCTAGTTTTTCAGTATGATCAACGAGGATCATGCAATTGAATCATCTTGTTCTGGCATGTTATTCTCAAAGGGCCTTATTAAAAACATATGGTGAAAAAGTAAGGTGAATCACTCACTTTTAACTACTAACAGTTTGTTTTGTTTGTAAGGTAAGCAGTATACAAGATATGGATGCCGAAGGAAATCAGACAGCAAAATGGTTCACCGCACATACTGTGAAAACATCAAGAAGCCTCGGGCAATCAGCAGAGACTGCAACCAAAAAGAGTGTTCTCAGCCCATGTAAGCTTTTTCATTTAAGCATGTCATGACAGATCCCTACTTCTTCACTTATAGTAGGACTATTGTAAAATAACACACCCTCTTTATACCTTTGTTCCCATACATCTTACTGTGATATCAATGACGCAGAAGAGATAAAAGGAAAAAGGAGAGGTTAATTCTATACCTACAGAAGGATCGGGAGCAGTGTTTTTCTTCTTTTCCTTTTCCTTTTCCTTTTCTGCTAGGAATTAACCTCTGCTTATTAGCCCACATGGTAATGCAGTTCCCACTCAAATCAGAGCAGATAAAATATGTTACACACTTTGAAACCCATAACCATCACGGATCCTAAATGCATACACTATACCGAGTAATACACATACAGTATTAAATCTAACATCTGTACTGCAATTCATGTTTTTAATTGGACTGGTTTATTTATATGTGTGAGTGTATTTGTTGTGGTAGCCGTCAGTGTGAGTGCCATACGAATTCTAACTGTAACCCTGCAGCTGGGTGACTGGTGAGTGGGGGACCTGCTCTAAGACCTGTGGGAAGATGGGTTATCAGTCGCGCACGGTGCGCTGCATTCAGCCTCTGCACGATGGCACCAACCGCTCCATCCACAGCAAGTACTGCAACGATGACCGACCAGAGTCCCGCCGGCCCTGCAACCGCGAGCTGTGTCCCGCCCAGTGGAGGACAGGTCCCTGGTCACAGGTAAGAGCGTCTCCAATCCAATCAGCCTCTCAGCGTGCCCGAGGGAAAACAAATCATTTTAACATAGAGTTTTAGACACTTTTCCCCCCTCTGTTCTTTGCATAAATGTCAAATAAATCATTGGTTGCCTCAGATCCTCAGTCAGCATGCCAGTGAATTAACACAGTTTAAGTTTATTGAGCAGTTGTTTTTCTGTTTGGTGGTCTGTTTAGATTTTTCTCTGTATAAAGCAAAACCACATCTGTACCTTTGGGTTTCTTCCAGTGCTCTGTGACATGTGCCAATGGAACCCAAGAGAGACAGGTCCTGTGTCACACGCGGGACAACACTATTGGGCTGTGCACTGAAGCCAAGCCAGAGAAAATCAGAGTGTGTAGACTACCTCCGTGCCCTAGTAAGTCGATTGTTTAAAATCGGATGGTATTAGCTCTTCTTGTACGATCACAAGCGAGTTAAGGGCCCACTTAAGATGAAAGATGTTTTGGTGTTTTTTTAGCAGTTCAGCCAATGCTTATTTCTTTCCACATTTAGCATCTGCTTAAGTAAACGTAACCCAAAGCTCTAATTATTGCACAATATTAGTGATAGGAAGGTTATTAGGTCATTTGTTTCATCTGTAGCTGAAAAATGTTTAAGCAGTAATGCTTGAATAATATTTTATAGTGTTGTCCTCATGAGAAACCTGTCAACTCACTACACCACTGTCCTTTCAGGATTGTTCACAGTATGCTAACCACAGCTGTGTCTTCTTTTTCCATTTATTTTCAGAGAGCACTGCAGACCAAAACAAGAAAGGGAACTTCCTGGTCCAATGGCTCTCCAGACCAGATCCAGAATTCCCCATCCAGAAGATTTCTTCAAGTAAACGACCCCTTTATAACTCTGACCTTGGCCTTAAATGCATGCCGTTTCTGACATGGACCTTGCCTTTCTTTCTCTCCTTCTCCCTGCGTGGTAAATTTCCCTGATGAGAAGAGCTGCGCTTTGGGTTTCCTGATTGCGTTTCACTGGGCGATGGCTCCTAAGCTGTCTGTCTTGGAGCTGTGTTGTAGCACGGGCCTTTAACCACGCCAAGAAAGGGTTTCAATTGGCGGCTTCGAGTGGGAGTTCCTATGGCGATTGCAGGCTTCTGATTGGGCGCTGTCTTCAGCCTGCTTGTTGTGCTTGGCTAACCTTGGAAAACAAGCTCTTAAATGGATGCTTTTTCTCAGTGGTGGAGCAACTGAGAAAAATTTATTGTGAATGTGATCGCATCACAATAATGACATTTGCCAAGTGCTCATTTACTAATTCATTTAACAAAATGACACTTATTTTCTCAAATTGGTAACAAAGAAGACTGGCTGAAGTTAAATGGGGTAGTTTGCAGTATGGGAGGCCGCTCAGCATTTTCACCTCATTTCCATATTCTCTCTTGACTGTTAATACTAACGTTCAATAAATGCAGCTTATTTGTGCTTGCAGACTTTATTTAAAGTAATCATTTTTAAAAATGAATAAGCTGTGGCTTATTTGCCTAACCCTTTTGACTGCTATTGATCGCTTTGATCGTTGACTGTTAAGTGTATTTTTGTATTAATTTTACATGAATACAGAGTTATTAAAAAGCAAAGTATGGGGCAGGTTTGGGATTTTGTTATGCAGGAAATGTTGTTAACATTTACCAGAAGGCCCATGTGGCAGTAAAATGGGTATATGCCATTTTCTCAAAGAAAGATCGTGACTTGTGTCATGTGCATGTGCAATCTCGTGAGTGGAATCTTGCGTGGGTGTGTGTACGCGTGTGTGCGCGTATTGTATCTGGCAAATATAAAACGTCAGAAAGTGATACAAATACCTCATGAACCCTCATCTTTAAAGCTCATTTTGTCTTTTTTTTTAAAAAAAGAACAGAAAAGAAAATGCCTTATCTGGAACTGAATGTAATGGCATTTATTACTGGCGAAGATGGCATTAGTCAAGAACAGTGTGAATTGAATTGAAAAGAAGAACTAGGATTAGAGGCAGCTTAAAACAAAAACTTGAAGATGAGTTCAATCAAAGTGAATAGTTTTCAAGGTTGGAAAGAAATAAATCATCCTTCAGCACTTCAGACATGTCATTATAATGTGATCACATATTTTCGTTGTGACTATGTAGAGGGTGTCTAAAATTTTGTGGTGGAGAAAACAATAGCAAGATGAACTTGCACTGAAATACTGTAAATAACATTGATGTTGACTGTATCAATAATGTTTATGACTGTTATCCTTACTTTTTGAATAAAAACAATGGGTTCCTGTTTGTGGCATTATCACCTCAATGTCGGGGAGCTGTGAGGGGGTGATTATGGGCAATGTGCACTACATTTATATGCACTTTGATTTATCAGGGATACTTTAGTAATGTTTTGTAAATATTTAATATGACACTTAATGTGCCATTTCAATTTTTACATCACCATGGAATTATTTACTTTATTTCCAAACAATGAAGTGTTTTACCAAAGTGACTGTGAAATTGTACCTTTCGATACTGTTTCTTTCTTTAAAAATAAAACAAAAGATATATAAATATACCAATCTGAGTGGAAAGGGGAAGTGCATCTTATTGTTTTGGTTTTTGTCATTACCAACTGCAAAAAAATGTTGTAGAAATAAAAATTGAAAAAAAAACAACTTGTGCGCTCTCTCTGAGTCTTGAAGTAGTGTCCAAAGTCACATAGTTTTAAATTAAAAAAAGCACAAGGCAGTTAAAGGAATTAGACACAGTTTTACCAGGCTCATTGAACCACAATTATGGCAGGAGTATTGAACACATCACTGGAAAACTCTATAGAAACAGAATTTTTTTATAATCACTGCTTCATTCCTCCTTCCAGCTGCTTTCAGAACAAAAACAGTCTGATTGAATCAATGTTTTAAAGAATGTGTCAGAATCAGAAATTAAAATTCAGTTCTGATTCTGAGACATTACTTCAGAATACCAGTATCCATTGTAAAAAATGAGGCATTCTGCAAAGGTTGGTCCTCTTTCTCCCTTATAGTTCTTCAGACCCCACTTCTCTGTGACACCAAATTAAATAAACTAGTAATAAAATCTGTACGGTTGACATTTTCAAGATATTCAGAATGTGAATTAATCCAAAAAACAACTGAATTGCAAACAAAATGAGGTATATACAGTACTTACTGACAAAATCACCATTTTAAAATAGACATGATTTTGGTCAGTTTAAAGGTACATTTTTTTAAAATGAGGGTCATAACTTCCTAAGGAGAAATGTATTAGCCAATGAGATACTACTGTGTTCCCAGACGGCACATCTAAAACAGATATTCTGTTCTAGAAAGTTGAGTGTTGTTAAGCGTTTTAAGGGAAATTAGGTATCATTGTGATATTTAGTTTGTGTCGGGTTGTGTTTTAAACTATTAGTCCTAAATGGAGATTTCATTGGAACCTTTCTAATCTCTTGATATAACTTCATGTAAATGACTACATTGTTTTCCATTTTGCAGGACAGCGCTGCCAAGGAGACAAGTCAGTTTTCTGTCGCATGGAAGTATTGAACCGCTATTGCTCCATTCCTGGCTACAAGCAGATGTGCTGCAAATCTTGCAATGAGAGCAGTGACACTGCCCCTCACTTAACCAACAAAAGTAGCAATGTGGTGGAAGACAAACTCCCTACCATGGCAACAACACCTGAAATAGAAGTGAGGCCTACTGCAGTGACACAGCCTAGTGTTACTACAGACCAGACCACCGTAAGTTATAATGTAACTGAGGACATCCGAGAAAACAATGCGATCGATGTACCCTATAAAATACATGGAGCTGACAATGAAGTCCCTCAGCACAATGTCATTCCCAGAAGAAAGCTGTTTCAGGAAAAAACAAGGAACAAAAGAATCCAAGAGCTACTTGCAGAAAAACAAAGGCAGGGAGTTCTAAAAATAAAAATTTAAAGAAACTGAAGCCCCAGCATGGAAGGACAAATTTGCTTTTCTCTTATAGAGATGAAAGCTGTTTTTATCACAGATTGTAATTATTACATCAGAAATTATATTGGTGCTATGCCACATACCGGAACAAAATAAGGTACAGATGTTTTTACCACTTCAAAATTTGAAGAAATGACAAGCTTTGTGGGGATAAAAACCACTGGCAAATATTTGCACATTTGCTTTGAATCACAAAATCACTTTAGGATTCCCTTCTAAAGAGATCTGGTGAAAGCAATTGAATATTTTTGTGTGCCATCCAACATATTTAAACTATTATAAATATTGGTGTCTTAGGGCATCCAATAAGTGAAACTTTATCTTTCCAAACCACTTAAGAAAACTAGTGTTAGGAGGCACATATTGTTTAAAATATAGTATTTACAATTGAATTGTGACACAGAGAACACGCACCTATACAAAGACAAAGTTTCACGCATCTAAATAATGATACACAGAAGAGTTAGGATTTAGTTAATTGTTTTTTCGCACTCAAGTTACCGTCGTACATGTTTTGTAATCTATGTAAAGATAAGTATTATAATTCCTGACAAAAAAAATATCTGCAATAGTACCCCTCAAGTGAGCAGTTTTCTACAAGTCTTAAATGACTGGGTACCACAAAGTAAGAAATTCTATGCATTTATTTTCCAGTTGAAAAGCAATTAAGACTTATTTTAAGGACCAATGTTTTTTTTAAGAAGTTCAGATGAAGCAAATAAGTTACTTGGTATATATTATGCATTGAAAGGCCCAATCAATTTAAACTTCACTCCTATATTTAATAAAAATAAACAGTAATGTTGGTTACACAAAGCATCTAATTTTAGAAATGACTGCGGCTGTTAAATTAACCTCACAATTCAATGTACGATTGTTTTATTTTGTTACTGAATGTGAAGGAGAGACAGAGAACTAAATGTAGCACTTAAAATATACTTTTTTAAAAGAAAATTTGGTGCTCCAGGCTCAAGAACAACCGATTCTATAAATTAGATTCCATGTCAGAGCTGGATAACATGGAAAGCACAGCATTCTCAGGTCAGTAGGAATACAAGTATTATGTAATTATGGTTTGGATAAATAAAGCTCCACTGTGGAGACAATGAATGAATCAATTGTCTGGCTTTACCTGTCAAATGTATTGTCAAGTAAAATGGAATCTTCACTTTGCCAAGAATGGAATTTTTCAATAATCAAATATGAGGTGCTATTGCTGTTTATTGCACGTTTACTTAGTGATGCTTGGAAAATGAACTGGTCTCTTTGGTACTTTGGAGTGTTAGAAATCACACAAATGATTCCCCTGACTAGAAAAATGTATGTTAAAAAAGTCCTTTTATGTGGAAGCTTTATAAATTTTATCATGCTTGTTTTTCCATGCACAGTGAAATACAGGCCTCTTTGGGAAAGCAACTTGAAATGAAAGTTTCTGTTTGAAAAATGTTCTCTAGGTCTCCAAGTCAATACTCATTACTGAAGTTTTAAACAGCTGTTGTAATTATGAAATTGTTAATAAACTACTCTCTCTAGGATGATTTCCCTTGCTATTCATATACAGTAGTAATACATACATTAGATGTAGTCCATGCTATGTAATACCAGCAATACACAGAATATTGGATTAAATGTGTTATGATGTCTTCATTTCCAACATCTATTTGAATGGTACCTTACTGGGTCTTTGCACTATTTTGAACTTATGTAATAAACTGTGTACTGCAGCTTTGATGTAGTTATCATAATGATCTGGAAGTCTGGGGAAATTACAGAATTAAGATTAAGATAAAATGTCACGTATGAGTTTAATTTTTTTCTTATATTAGGAATCGGTTCCATAGATCTGTGTTCAAAATGCTTACAAGCTCTTGAAATTCTCTAAAGAATCAGAGAGACCTCTTCTTCAACTTTTGTTACATTGCATTTAAAAAAAATAAAAAAATTATAGAACGCATCACAGCCTTAGCGTAGAGGACCTGTTTATTTCTGACACTGTCTGAAATCTAAAGTTTGCCTTACAAAAACTGCAAAATGCATACTGTAGGATTTGTCTGTACAATACTTGTACATATGAATTAGAACTTTATTTTTAATATTTATTAAAGTTCAAATGTCTGTGGTGTTTTGCAAAAGGGGTGTCTGTGATTTTATTGTTTCACATGAAACATTTATTATTTGATATACTGCCAAGCACCCTAAACAATAAAATGAATACAGTATACAGTATAAACATGTGAGCTGTCAGCAGGAAAGGATTAGGCTTTTCCTTTTATTTCTCTCTAAATGTTGTAACTTTTTACAACATAATTTCTTCATTATTAAACCATCCTATAGTAATTTACCTTACCTGGCGAACTTAGTTTGCCTCTGCAGTGTAATTCCGAACCTTATTCATCTTAGCGAAGATACAATGTGATCCCTGTTACAACCAACGCCACATGACCATCAGTTATGGCTTATGGCAACAAATATGAAACGCACAGCTGTCAGGATGTGTGGTAGCTGGTGCCTCTGGGTTAAATGCCTTGAAAACATTTCTATCACATTGTCTGTATCAATGGCATACAAAAACATACGTTTTCATCAGGGATTGGCATCCTTTCAGAAAGGATGCGCCAAGAGTTAGCTCATGCCCATGTTTTTTTATGGATTTGCATACAATTGATACTTTTTATGTCAATCATAGCCCTACTTAACATTTTGATTAATAAAAATTTAAGAAATGTTATGGGCAAAGAACTGACTTCATGTGTAAAAATACCTGTTCAGAGTGATATGTTGATCCAAGTGCTAAAAGCAATGAAAATGCCACTTCAAACAAAAGCCTCTTAAATGGCCATCTGTAAATGGCTTTCCATGTTTCGCAATACATTTTGTGATATTACAACTTGCTTTTGTGGCTTGATTTGTACTTCGTAAAGACACTACTGTGTTTTTCATACTGTATCTCTCTGTGGCCCTTTTGATAGACTCAGCCATGTCCATCTCATCCTTGAAGTGTTTACCATTTGTTGTTTGAAAATACACAACATAAACCACACTTTCACAACATAGAGCACAAGCAGCATGGTCTTTATGTTGAACAAATCCATATAGATCTCTCCAAAAGGGCTCAAATGAGCAAACAGCTAGCTCTGTATTCTTAGCAACCACCATTTTGTCCAAATGTGACATTACACTTACAGGACAGGTGTTAAAAATGTTATTAATGGTACAGATTGTGATTTTCCTTTAAAAACAATGGGCTAGCCCCTCTAAAAATAATGCAGTAAATAAACCAAGTTAAATCTTTTTTTTATAAGCTAAAAAACTTTCACTGGAAAGCATGTTATAGAGAATTACAGAACAGTCAAGCACAGTTTTTTTTTAAACTTAGATTATTTGTGGTTTATTAGACTTTTATTGCATGTGCTGCTTTCATTGCACATACCTTTAAAAATCCCTACGCCTGCCAATAATGGCACACCTGCTGTACGTTGCCAACCTCTGTTGTAGATTATATATTTGGTCATCTTGTGCATGATTTTGTAGGAGGAGCTGCTACTTGGGGAATCTACAATATTTTTCACGAATGGAGACCAATCAACCACAATCGTTCAGATTTAAAGTTGCCATACACTGCATTGCTTGGCTCTCTTCCATTAAAGTTGATAGTTAAGAGCAAAAATCCCACCATAGTGTGTAAACATATTCTTTATTACCTGAAGTGAATGAACAATGTTTAAAACAGGAAAGGCACAGTCCAATGTACAACTAAGTAAGTTTGAAAATAATATTTTAAAACATATCTCAATTATGTATTCCAATCATCAGATATACAGTAAGGACTGTAAAATAAGACAGCATAATACAATAACCCCAAGATAATGTAAAACATGGGGCAAACAAAACACACACAATATCAAAGAAAAGAGTTCTCAAAAAAGCTAGCAAAGTCCATCAAAGTCCACAGAAAGCCACTTTCTTCTCATAAAGGCATCTTAGAGGCTATCCCACATCAAGCTTTTATAGGGCACCAGGGGGCAGCAAATACATGTTTTTATCTAGTTTCTGATTCTCAGAAGATGTCAAAAAGTATATTTTTTATCTTAAATTCTATACCTTGATAAAATCACAATGGGTTCTGCTCTGTGATGAATGAACCAGTAGGTGTGCAGCAGTGAGACCCAATTGCAACTGGAATTAGCCACTCAAAATCAAATTACTATTGTTAATATTGATAATTAAAAAAGGAATCTTGCAAACCAGCAGGGGGTCATTAAACTGTACATTCTGTACATTCTGGATCACTGGACCCTTTTTAAGAACCTTGGTTGTGCTGTAAAGTCCTAACTCAAGAGGACAAGGATTAGACTGCTCCATATTAACATATTGTTTTGGAGACAAGTGGAACATAATTGGTTCGCAACCAGGGTCCCATGAATATTTGGAGATCTAGGATAAACCTAGAAATCTGCTAAAGGTTTCAACCCAACTCTAGTACAGTAGTTTGTAAAATCATTGTTGTATCCTGGATCTGTTTTTGCATGTGTGTATATGAGAAGGGTGGCAGAGTGCCACAGAACTTTTGCTGTCAGTCTGCAGTAGCTTGGAAAAGGTTGAGTCTTAAACACTGTCTTAAAGGATGAGATCACGTTTGAAGTATGGATACAGTGTTCCCTATCATCTTCTAAATAAAATAAACCATTGTGCAAGTTTCCATAAAAGTGATTACAAATCCTATACTTTTCTTAATTTTACAGGAATCTTTAAGAGCACACAGGCAAAGTAAGTTTCATGGAAGTGATGCTTACACTGTTTTGATTTAGCATGGCTATATTTAACTGTACATAATTAACTTTGTTCATCATTTTATCACAGGAACAGCAATAGACCTTTAAGTACAAGTAATCTCTGGTATTACAAGAACAATTTAAACACTGTCAGTCTAACCCTGGGCATCTCAAATTGGTCCCCTTCTTCGTCACTCCGGTGGTCACAATTAAGGAAACGCTTGATGGCCGGGCTAAGATTAGACTCATGCTCCCAGATATAGACTCTGGTGTCTTAGCAACCAGATTGGAGATCACATGTTTTGTCCAGTGAAGAATATTTTGAGCATTTCTTTCTTTTTTTTTTAATGAGAGCACATTATACCCATCTATCAGTCCTCTGGTGCTCATTTGCTAAATATAACCCAGGGTCATGATTAATCTAGGAGTTCCCACGCAAACATCGTGAAAAAAACACTGCTCACAAGCTGTTTTTCTTCTTCTGTGACTGTTGCGTCTGTCTTTTGTGACTGAGCAAGGTGCTCATAGAATGAAAGAACCATTTTTATATATCTTCAACTGACTATATGTTGGAACTTTTTTAACTCTTTGAAGTGCACCATATGGTTGTGATTCTTAGTACTCATTTACTTTTTAACACTATTACACACAGAGTTTGTGCTATAGGAATAAAAAGGCTAGAGATATTGGTTGCTGATGAAGTTAAACTGTATTGACAGGTTAAAAGATCTGAACTGTTAGTCCTAAACAGAGGAAACTACAGAGGACCCGATACAGGTATTCAAAATCCTCAGATACTGTACTTTGACAATTCAACCCAGCTGATGTCCTCTAATTCAACAATAGAATATAAACCCACACATGACACATGCAGAAGCTACATTGAACTGTCTTAAAACCTGAGAACAGGAGACACTTTTTCAACCTGCAAAGGGATGTGGGAGTATGGAACAAGCAGATTAGATCCTTGGATCGATTAGATCGATTATGTGCTTTATGCTAACTGTTTCTCTAGAGACTCATGAACCCCAGAAGTCTTACTCTGCTGTTAACTAATTGTCCATTTATCCAGTGAGGCTGTAGATCTTTCACGCAACATCACAAATTTATCAAATTGACATCACAACCTTATGTAGTGAGACTGAGAAATGTCTTATAGTGAAACAAAACCTGCGTTCTCAAGTAAATCTTCGAATATTAAGAGCAAGCTTGAATAAGAATATTGCAAGTAATACCTGTATCTATGCTCTGAAAATATGGAACATGCATGTGAAAACATACTATGGGTTTTAAATTGACAGAATCACATTTTCTAACGTCACATGAACTGTCCAGGAGGGTTTGTCTGCAGCACAGGATTTTACAACAACAGGCCCGTTCTTGACCACTCCTTTTAAAAGGAATTTTAATCATTGTCATTAGTCATTGTTATAAGCCTTCTGGAGTGATTTTATCATAGTCATGCTAAATTAATAAAAACTTGTCAGGTGAGTGAGTAATAATGAAGAGTCTGTGTTATTCTGCATCTTACAAAATTGTACTAAAACAGTATGGAGGCAATTACATCACACTGTGCAAATCTCTCTTGGGAATCCATTACGATATTATGCACTGGAACATGACCAAATACTTCTTACCAGCTTTAGCAGGTTGCCATAATGGTACAAAGTTCCAAAGCTGACTTAGATTAAGATGAGCATGATTCTAAATTTGAATTTAAAGAAAACTTTCTCAAAATATTTAAGAATGTACAGTACATCATACATGTTTTGTGAGTTGGCATCTGTTTTTACATATACTTGACCAACATCTGAGTCAGTAAAACATGAAAAACATTCAAGAAACAATAACTAATTTTTTGCAAAAACTGTCTGTCTTACAAAGAAGAACTAGAAGAAATATCACATATTGTGAAAGAATACAACATCACTGACACATTTGTTAGCTAACCAGCAGACTAAATCAAATGTTTGTATTTCAGTAAGCAAACAACTTACCACAAAACCATTTTGTACAATGTCAGTACAAAGTTTTTTTTACAAAAAAAGGCTACAATTTCAATTTCTAAATGCATGTATAAAATTAAACCCCTTTCAGAATCATGGTTTAAGCTGTAAGCTGTGCTATTTACTGTACATGCAGAAAAACAATTCACAACCCTTGAGTTGCAAAGAGTAACTGTTTATGCAGCTGGTACTAGTACTAGGAGCAATAGCCAACAACAATGCCCTACCCAGGATATTGTCCCATAGCTCAGACAAGAAATGCAGTGCCCTAAGCACCATTCCACACTGTTGATAAAATAGTACCATTTAGATTGCTGTGGAGATACTCCACAGGATACACCTAGCAAAAATGCACCAGGAAAGGAAAATATTATATTAAATTGATTGATGTCCTCTCTTTTACCACTGCTTCAGTGTTTTTGTTGTCTTGTTGATTACCATTTGATTAAGAATCTAGAGAATTTGATGAGCCATGCTTTTGTATAACAAAAACGTGACGTGCCTGAATGATTACCGCCCAGTAGCATTAACATCTGTGGTGATGAAGTCCCTGGTGTTTTCATCGATTCCTCCATCACAGAGTCCCTGGACCCCTTGCAGTTCGCCTGACCAGAACAACAGATCAGTGGATGATGCTGTCTACCTAGTTCTACAGCTTGGACCACCTGGACACTTAGAACTCGTAAGTGAGAATGCTGTTTCTAAACTACAGTTCAGCATTCAATTCCATCATACCCTGCCAACTGGTGACAAAGCTCAGGTGATTAGAACTGTGCGACTCTTTCTGCAACTGGCTGCTGGACGTCCTAATCGAGAGACCACAGGTGGTGCGGATAGGTAATAAAACATCAACATCACTCACCCTGAGCACTGGCACCCCACAAGGTTGCTGTCTGAGTCCAAGGTTGTACTTCCTATTCACTCACAACTGCACAGCAAGACACAGCAACAAATGTGCGGATTTGTGATACCACTATAATAGGCCTGATCAGCGATGATGGCGAGTCCACTTACAGGGTTGAAGTCATACAGCTGCTGAGGTGGTGTCATAATAATAACCTGGACTTGAACGTGAGTAAAACAAAAGAGCTAATTGTGGACTTTCGGACTTTCAGCCTGCACACTCACAGCCCACTCAGTAATGATGGAATGGAAGTGGAAACAGTCACCAGTTTTAGGTTTTTGGGAATTCACATTTCTAATGACCTAACCTGGACTGTGAACATGGACATTATCTTGAAGAAGGCTCAGCAGCGCCTCTATTTCCTGAGGTGCCTCAAGCGATGGGGGATGCCAGTACCTGTGTTGGTGAACTTCTACCGCTGCACCATTGAGAGCATCCTCACAGATGGGATCACCATGTGGTTTGGCAACACCTCTTCTCGAGAAAGAAAGAGAATTCTGGCCATCACCGAGGACAGTCACCACCCCGGTCATGAGCTCTTCACCCCACTGCCCTCAGG